>NW_025109956.1:0-11770 GCF_011392965.1 Frieseomelitta varia
TGTATCTTTTATGTCTATTGCTAAGGCGGAATATAACCGTGGCCAGAATGGTAACATTCCTTCCACAATCGATATTTCTGAGTCTGTACATAGGCAGTGGCAGTGGCGGTGGCGGTGGCGGTGACGGTGGCAGTGGTAGTGGTAATAATAACAATAATAATAGTAACAACAATAGCAATAACAACAACAACAACAACGATAATAACAACAACAACAACAATAATAATAAGCACAATAAGAGAAGAGTCGTAATTCGATTATTAAAAATATAATTCTAAATAGTGTTCGGTCTTAATGATGTCTTGATGATGAACTGTAGTGCTAGTGTGTCTGGATGCACTCAGCATTCTCAGTGCATCCAGTGTTTTCACAGCACTTTTACGTTCATCAATTTCT
The DNA here is from genome assembly GCF_011392965.1 of Frieseomelitta varia. Taxonomy (NCBI): domain Eukaryota; kingdom Metazoa; phylum Arthropoda; class Insecta; order Hymenoptera; family Apidae; genus Frieseomelitta; species Frieseomelitta varia. The sequence continues at coordinate 397 of NW_025109956.1, forward strand.
TTCAATTCTCTTACTTATTCACTCTTACTTACTTACTTGCTTACTTATTTACTTGTTTTTACATTCCTCACTGATGCAGTTCATGTTCGTCAGATTATTCATCCAATTAAATCCTACTTCACTGACAAGTGAATTAAAATCCTGTCAAACTAGCATTAGTCTAATCTTCAACCTTTAACTCGAACCAGCTATAGATTCTATAGATTCACGTTGAAGGCAGCCAGCTACCGATCGAATCAATCTGTGATACGTGGGGTCTGATTGGCACGAATACCACAGATAGTAATCGATCATTTATTACTAAAAATAGTAATTAACAAACACATTAACACGTCGCAGACATTTAAATAAGACGAAACGTTTATTTACATGGTGTTTGTAATTTAGGTTTATAACGTGTTTATAGATGTTACAAGCAAAATAATCGATGCTCCTTTCCTTGAAAGGTGAAAAGTTTCAGCGGCCTTGCCTTGTCATACTCTCTTTGCGCAGCAAAAAATGTTCAAAATTTTACTAACTTGCTTTAATAATGTTGAAAGGAACAATATATTGGGGAATATATTGCTAAGAGCAATAGGAAAGGAGCAGATTATCATTTTATCAGTAATTAGCGACAAAACAAAATTTTAGCAAAATTTTACCTAACTAAATTATTATTTTACAGTAAAAGCGATGAACTTCCCTTCCATATTGCTATATTGTGCTATACTATGCAACATACTATATTATACGACTCTACCACTATTTCGGAAAGATTTTGATGAGTCTCCTGAAAGGCTGATTCCACTAAGAGACAATGGGAGACGATGATCGTAAAAGTGAATTGTTCAAATTCGCGTGAAGAATGTCTTTCCTATAAAGAGTAAATAAATGGTGCCAATGTAGGTTCAACTAAGTTTAAGTTAGTGGTTAATTATAAGAAACAAGTCATTATAAGGGAGTAGGCAGGTAAGCACGTTAGGCACGTTAGGCACGTTAGGCTCGGGGACAGGCCTCGAGCAAATATACAGAAGCGAATATAGAATACAGAATGTCCATGGAGTCTCGTTAGAATTTTAAAAATTTATTACGAAGGCAAATGAAAGGACAGATAATTGGAGACAGATGAGACGTATATATTTAAGTTTTTTTTTTATGCCTCATTCAATGTACCTCTATACTGGCACCATAAGTTGCACGAACGAAGCACGTCGAGATGGTATGGTCGATTTTTTACACGATCGATGTTTTTCTCAGATGTTCTTGGTCGTCCACCCCTCGCTTCATCGAAAACTGTCCCTGTCACCATAAATTTCTTGTGCCATGCACGAGACGTGACGGACGTGACGGTGGATCTCTTCCATAGTTAGTTCTGAAGTTTTTCTGAGTTTGCATCCGATTTTTTTTTTTTTTTTTGGCTTCAGTAAACCATGATACATGCTGCGCCTTCTCTCTTGAGGCGTAGCCATTTTGTATGGCTCGTTCGTTTAACAGTTTCTTAACACATCAACAGAGTACCTGAAATGCAATGTGATAAAGAAAAACTTTGATAACCACTGAGTACATAGAACAAAAAAAATCTGACGAAGATATCTCATGAATTGCCTTTGCAATAAATATTCGAAGTTGCAAAGTGAACACCTCATGGACACGCTGTACGTATAAGCACAACAAAAAGAGTTCATACACAATATCTTTTCGTGTCAGGTAGCAATCGAATCGAAAATCTTGTTCTGCCCTAAAGTAAAGTTCTGTGAAATTGTAAAGTAATTAACAATAATAAGTGGCCTTTCTTTCGCGAGGATTTCAACTTCAAGAATACGGATCTTATTATCTGTATTATGTGTCATTCTATATTATACAAATGTTATACCCGTCAGATTTAATTCAGATTTGGACTAATTGTTAGTTCGCTAATTTATAACGTCACTAGCGCAATTAATTAATTTATTAATTTTGCGCAATTTTAGATACTTTTCAGCAATAAATGATATCATACGTGCCACGGAGGAAAATATTGAAGAAATATGCCATTTCATTTAATCTTAACATTTCCTCTGTCACTCGAAAAATATAATTTGCACCATATAATGCGTTCGTTTGTATGACATTTTTAAGAACATTCCTTTAGTTGAGTTTGCAAGATATAAACCTACATGCCGTGTGTATATATATATATATATATATATATATATGTTTGTATTTCTTTTTAAATCCTTATGAAACGTTAAAGATTTATATTAAATGAATGACAAAGATTCGTTATTAAATAATAATATTGATTGGCTTAACGGCAATTTATAGAAAACTTTTGAATAATGTTTTAGTTCCCGTGTTTATGTTGTCCTTGTCCTTCGTACGACTAGGTAATAACTATTGTTATCTAGGTTAAATGATTCGAATCATATTTATGTAGATTGTACATTTTGGAACGAAAAGATAGCATATTCGATTTTTACTTACATTATGTATCGTAAAATAGAGAAAATCGTTGATTGTTACAACAGTATTTTTGGACGTGGATGTACTTGTAGTATGTTGAATGTCACTACCGAGACGGTACTTTCTAAAGAGATACAAACGAAAATGTAAATATTGTAAGTCGCGAGACGGACAAAAATGTGACACAGGTCGAATATTCTCAGTCATACAGAAGCTATCGAAAGCGTAACATTTGTATGAAATTCAGTCAGTTAAGCTAAAAAACGAATTAATATAATAAACGTAATTTCTCTTCTCTCTTTCACTCGTTCCGCCCTCTCTTCTGTCAATTTCATCACCAATGGTAGGTGATCTGAATCTTCCCTCTCCCCTTCCTGTACACCCCACCAACTTCCCTTTCTGCGTTCCCATTAGCCACTACATAATGACATCATTGAATTTTAATAAAAATAATTGCCGATATCATTATATCTTCATAAAAAAAGAAAGAAAAAAATTAACTCTATGAACGAATATACTTTCAAAACAGGAATTGAACAATATTTCTTGTACCAACTTATGGATGTATTGTCTGCTGCAAATAGTTTCAAAATTTCTCTGGTATTGTCTTTTCTTTTGTTCAATCAAAAAATAACATTTGAAAATTACATTTAATTCAATACAATATACATTTATAATAGGTTTCAGATAAGAGTAATTAATCATACAACATAATGTATTTTAAACATTTTTAATAATATGATGGTTTTCGTAAACTATTCAAATGAAATATATTATACTTCGTTTATCACATATATAATTATTATTTTCCCTCTGTATTCTATCTTTTATAACTTTTATAATGCTCGAGAATTCCGGAGATTTTGGGAATACCGACTTTCTCGAATTTCGATTTTTTCATTTTTCAATTTCTAAAATATTTGCCACAAAATAGGTTATTCCGAGTACAAGCGTCTAATTGAAAATTTCACTCACCCCTCACGCGATCAGTGTTGGGCAAATTTCATTTGAAATAAACAGTTTGAATTAACGAATCATTTTTACTAATTCATTACTTTTATTTGAGAAATAGTATAGGAAATTTATCTTGTGATCAAATTATATTAATAAATCATTGAAATCGTTGAAATAAAATAATAAATAATCTAAATGTACGCAATAGAATCAAATTATTTGAGAAATTATTTTTAGAGGCAAATACAAGATACAAAATAAAATGAAAAATCATTTTATTTGATAATTAAACAATGAACGCTAACATTCAAATAAGATAGTAAAATTAACGCAAGAGAGTTAGAATAACTTTCAAATAAGAATATAGATTATTTAAGTCTTTTTTCAAATATTTTAATAACATTTAAATCTGTACGCGGTGAATAATTTATTTTGGATTCTTTTATGCGTGGTTTTATTCTTTTACACTTTTTACGCGATCAGAAAATACATTTTTCTATAATACTTATAATATCGAATTTCTTAAGGATTGGGTAAATTTTACTTACCTAAATTTTCTTAATTTGAGGTAAAAAACAACAGTTTATTATCTTTATTTTAGGAATAACATTTCAAATCATTTGCAAATAATCTTTTATTTGAGTAAATTCATTGAAATAAAATTGTATAGTAGATGAGATGTTTATGTTCTTTTATATCTTTATGGGCACAATTAATGAAATCGAAATTTTGATATTTTACTTGTCACTAATTACATCATTCTGATCTTGGGCATTTTTACGAACAAAATATTTGAAAAATGGTTAACTTATCACTCAGTAATATTCGACTCGTTGTTACTTTGAAGTAAACGTTAGTTTATTCTCCAGTTATGAACAAATAAATCTTTTTTTTAAATTATTTAATTATGTAATGTATCGAATAGAATAACGTTTTAAGTTATTTTGTATTTTGTATTTATTTCTATAAAATTTTTACAAAATTTCTCAGATAAAATATAAAAATATAAATTACGAAATTTTTATATCAAATAAATAAAATATAAAATTTCTATAAAATTTTCCGATAGTTTTGTTTGATCATGTAAAATTTACCTAATTTACCTAATTTTAGAAATCTTTCAATGAATTCATTTGAATGAATCTGCGTCTTTAATGATTCTTATTTGACTCGAAAATAAAGTTACTTTCCCTGTTATTGTGTATATATACATATATATACATGTCCTGTATATATGTATACATTTCCTATGGTATTGTATATGTATATATATATACATACGTACGTATATCGTACAAAATCAGTTATCGCGACGTTGCGCGAAGCGTTCGTCCCCTTTCACGGATGACTATGAAAATTTCGGGAAAAATGTGATCGCGGTGCAAAATTCACGAGTGAAGAGGAGCCTCCGAACTCAGTGAATCCTTTTAATTTAAATTTCTGAAGCGTACGTAAAACTGCGCGTACACACGTCGAGTCGAAGGGGACAGGTTAGTTTCTCGATGACAAATTTCTCGTTTTTCGTCCAGAGGTGAAATTCGTCACAAGATGGTGAGGACAATGGACGACGAACGTCCCCTGTTCTTCAGGGACGATATCGTTTATCGAGAATGGGGCTACCGGCTGGCAATCCTCGAGAAATACCCGATCGCCCAGATGTATTTCGAGAAGACGGTCCAACAGGGCCAGCAGAACGATCTCAGGACTTATCTGGGCCTCGGTAACTCAATTACGCCCGGTTCACCAGGGCGCTCCAGACCACCGAGAAGTGCTTGGAATTGGGTTAGATTCTCGAACGCTTCCCGCAGACTTGATATTTCAAACGAACTATCGTTGTTCTCATCTCGTGTACACAGAAAATCACGCACTGTGTTTTCACATATTGTTAGAGTCTATTATTAGTCTTCACCTATCGATCGCTCGTCCTCAGATCCAACCTATTCATACGTGAAACACATGCAGCTACTGACGCTGTTTTCCATTGGCGAGTTCGAGCATAGTTTGGTGCACGCTCATCAGAGTTACCAAAAGTATCCGATTACGTTCCTTTAGCACGGAATCGACTGCAGACACCGAGCCCCAAGTCCTGCAACTTCTCTCGCCATGGATACGCCAGCTCGAGGTATATCGGAAGCTGCTCTTTGGAAGGCTGTTGCTATGGATACAAAAGGGACACCGTGCGCGTGGCGTTTTTATCTCAGTATTGCGAAGCCAGTAGTAGTAGTATCCCAGTAGTAGTATGGAGAGAAACACATGCGAAATACATGTTATATGTCAATCTGTTAATTATATTGTAAAATATAGAATATATATGTATGTATAAATTAAACTACTTATTAATATAATATATAATAAATACTTATCTAAATATATATTATTAAACTACTTATTTAAATCCTTTCGATGAATTCCACGGCGACCCAATTCACCACAGTCTATTATAAATGAATTTGTATAATTCATAATATGATATAATGAATTATAATTTATTTATAATTCATCGTTATTTAATAGTAATATAATTAAGAATTATGTATGTAAATTCATTTATAATATATAATATAATGAATTATATTCACTATTATTTAATATTAAGAATATTACTATTATTTAATATAATTTATAATTGTATAAATTTATTTATAACATGTAATATATCATATACCATAACTGAATTAATATAATTCATAATATAATGTAATGAATTATAATTCATTTATAATATGTTATATATGAACATAAAATATAAAATTATAAAAAAACATATATAATTCGTATATAATATAATGAATTATAATTCGTTTATAATTCATTGTTATTTAATAGTAAAATAATTAAGAATTATGTATATAAATTCATTTATAATATATAATATAATGAATTATAATTCACATATTTATATACATATTACTATTATTTAATATAATTAAGAATTGTATAAATTTATTTATAACATATAATATATTATATATTATAAATGAGCTTGTATAATTCATATATGATATAATGAATTGTACTGAATTTATATAATTCAATTACAGTGAGTGTAGAAAGTATTCGTACACCGATCAATTTCAAATAGAACTTCGTGAAATGGTAGTTTATTAACAATTTTCTTATAAACAATAAGTTTGTACATATTTTCGGAAAACTGTAGACTAGATGCAATGCAAAAGAAAATTTTTAATTTGCATAATTTACGAAATCAACAAGAAAAAACAAAAAATCGGCAGAAATGTACAAGCAATAAGTATTCGTACAACTGCTAAATTGTTAGAAATTTAGAAAAAAAAAACATAATTTAAATGAATTTGACAATAAAAAACTAATGTAAACAGTTAATTAATTCTTTGTAGAGTTGTTTCCTTTTTTCGATTTTGTAATTGCTGCAATTACAATCCTAGGCAATGAACTAACTAAGTTTGATGTTATGCGAGGCGAAATCTTGTTCCATTCCTCCTGTATTTTTAGATAGAGTATTTTTTAGACCTTCTTTAGAGGAAATTTTTTCTAATCTGACGTTCCAAGTGATCCCACAGGTGTTCTATTGGGTTTATATCTGGTGAATGTGTGGTAGTTTGTGGGGTAGATACACTGGTGTACTATTATGATATTACCACATTACTATTATGATGTACCACATTCTGATATTACAAGCAGTATTTTTTTAGATCGTTCTCTTGCATGAAAATGAAATCATCTTTAATGCCCATTTTTTCTGCACTGAAAGAAAGATTAGATTTTGAAACCGAATCTATCAATAAATTGTAATGTGCACACCAGCTGCATTCATGCAGCCTCAAACGATTACGGAACCTCCGCCGTGTTTTACTAAAGGCCGTAAGTTTGCTAGTTTCAGTTCCTCATTCTTTTTTTTTTTTTTTTTCTCCAAATAGTACAGTGCCCATCAGATCCGAAAATATTGAATTTACTCTCGTCTGTGAAAATTACTTTATTCCAGTACTCCATTGATGTGTTGATATTATTATTTACGAACTACAATCTCTTCTTTCTATTCGCTTCAGGCACAATTTGTTACAGGCCACTCGGCCGTGATACTCTTGGCTTTGTAAAAAAACTACGCCAAGTACTAATTTGTACATTAATGTCTAAATTATTTTTAAGATAGTCAACTATTTTTATTGCACTTATTTTTGGATTTCGCCTCATCATTTTAATAACAACTCGTCCAGGATACTGATTAAGTTTCCGTGGACGTCCACTTCTTGAGTTGATTTTGCAGTCTGTTTCTTTGTCCATACCTATCAATTGTACTTTGTATAGTAACTCGAGGTCTGCTTATAATCCGCGAAATTTCTGATAAACTTTTGCAGTGATTATGTAAATTATTAATACTTTTTCTTTCTTCTATCGTAGTTTTCACACGTTTTTGTTCTATTTTCCAACGATAATTTTAAATGCTGTAAAATTTTGAACATGTCTGATGCCGATAACGTATTAAAACATACTGACAATATTAATCATAGTTATGAAACAGTGGTGAAATATGTTTACATTATAAATTCTCTTGTAAGCAGTTCAAAATAGAAACTGTACGAATACTTATTGCTTGTACATTTCTGCTGATTTTTTTGTTTTTTCTTGTTGATTTCGCAAATTATGGAAATTAAAAATTTTCTTTTGCATTGCATCTATTCTACAGATTTCCGAAAATGTACAAATTCATTGGTTAAAAATATTGTTAATAAACTACTGTTTCACAAAGTTTTGTTAGAAATTGATCGGTGTACGAATAATTTCTACACTCACTGTATACATTACCTTCGTAAATTCTACGTAAATTTTGCTCACGAAATGACGTTCGAACAACATTACAGCTTTCTCTGATGTTATTTAACAAACAATTCCACGGGGATCGGTTTATCTGACAACACGCATGAATTTTAAATAGCGACACAACTTGCTGTATCCGGTTGTTTCCAATTTCCATGGGAAAACCTGGCTAACAGTAGCTTCGTTTCACTCAGCAGAAGGGCCAAATTATCCGCTTCGTTCCGCTAATTGGATTTCTCGCAACTTTTCGTTTCGACCGTCCCTCTGGCGATTTTTCACGACCGGAAGAGAAAGAAAAGAAATTAAGGAGATGAGACAAAGGATGGAAAGGGAGGAGACGCCTGTAATTTAACACTTTCATTTCGGCAGCGATTGCTCGGCTGCCAGTTATTGCGACAACTTTCCGCTAGTTTCTCGTTGTAACCGAGATTGAAGAACATTCGGCGCGTTTTACCGCCCGGTGCTTTCCGCTTGATAAACCGGGCGAATACGAAGGCGTTAAACGAACGCGTGATAAACGAGGCGGCGTTGGTCAACGCTGTAAAAAGATAATTAATTCCGGTTCGTTGCAGCTACAATCAAATCTACTTTGCATGAAAATTTTCATCCAGCCACGCTATCGCGGTACAATATTTCGCTGGATCAGCCGCCGGCCGAGATTTCATTTGAAACCATAACAAGAGATGCTCGCGACGCTTTTGTCTCTCTTTCCGGTGCAACCTGTGCAACATCACAGATGTATAATATTATGGATACAGGCCTCTTCGGACGATCAATTACTCGTTTGATTTGTCACCGAGCAACAAGATACAGGGTGTCCCTGTAAAATAGCAGTAAAACTGAATATGAGGTGATTATACTACGTGAAAAAATGCAGACTGAAGCTTCCGTTTTCGAGAAAATCGAATTTGAAAGTTTATGTAAATATAAAATTGAATCTAGCTAATTCGTGCGAAAATAAATAAAACATGTGGGGTAAAATTATTTTTCCAAGGCGCTTCGTTTTCGAAAAAATAGAGCTTGAAAATTTATCAGGTAACAAGGCAACTTTTTAATGAAAAATATAATGTATTATAGTATATTGTAAGTATACATATAATATATTATTTATATCTATATATATATAGCATATTATAAATATATAATATATTTAAGGCCCATTTTTTCGAAAATGACGCCTTAAATAAGCAAATTTTCTTGTTTTCTTTTCTTAATGATTTTCTTCTTTTTCTTATATCCTTTCTTCTCGATTCACTTTTGCTTTACGTAGAATCACCTTCTACTTGGTCGATGGCTAACAGGCGGCTCGCGGGCCCTTACCCCTATTTTCCTGATCGCCAGCGCTACCACTGCATCGATCTCCCCACTATATTCAAATTTTCTCGCGTGCATGAGAGAGTGGTACTCATTAGCGATCAAAAAAGTGGGAGCAAGGATCCGCTGGCCGTCAAATAACCAGCGCCAAGAAAATTATGGTAAGTGTTATGAGGATTAGTCAATCCATTGGGTTATTAACGGTGCGTAATTTCATTGTCACGGTCGGCAGTATGTTATCGTTTAGTCATGGAATGAAATTTAGGTATAAAAAGGCTCGGATGTTTGTCTGAGCTGGTACCATTGCGCATGTTCTAACGCACTGTCGTGTTATAACAAAATTATCGCGAGTAAAAAGGATAAAGGGGGGAAATAATCGAAACGATTCCGAAGCAGATAAAATCGCTCTTTTCGACGATCGAACGACACTCTTTGTAATTCTTTAACAGAGGTTTTTTTTAAATTTTTTAACAGCCTGACGCTGAATGATCCTTTAATAACCTTTATTCTTTTATTCTAATATAGAGGCTAACGTTTATTCTTTTATTCTAACATAGTCCTTTTCGTAGACGCTAATGCGTTCGAGGTAAATCTTTATATTCTTGAAACTTGAATTCGAAACACAGTAAGAATTAAAATATTAATTTTATGTTATTCCTCTGTCTACGTGTCAGTAATTAAAGTGTGAATCTAAGAAAAGGAAAAAGTTCCATTAGAATATGGGGTTCTAATGTAATTCTAAAATTTATATTACTATTACCAGTGTCATTCTTTTATTTCGTTCATTATTTTTCATTTTTGATATTAAAGTTACTATATTAATCACAATAATTTCTTTTTAATTTAAAATGTATAATTTTGTTTTGTACAATTACTAAAATTTTATTATTTTTTATATAATGCTATTATCTCTTGAAAATTGATGCTTTGTATTGAGGAGCTGTTCGAAGAACAGTATCTGTATAAATTTTTATTGACCACTTATTAACGAAAACGTACAAAAACGTACAAAAATATCTGATTCAGATTCTTGTTTATAAATACCAACGTCCGAAATCTGTCTGGATCAAATTTAGTTCTTTCTTTTTTTTTTCGTCAACTACAGTGTACTGAAAAGTCTTCCAGAGTAACGAGATAGTTTTTTTTAAAGATTCTTTGGATTTAAACTGTATTCGAGACGTCGAAAAATCCTCGACATTCAAAAAAGTTCCCAGAATTCGAAACCTTGTGCTTTGATTCAAGACTCTCGAAATTTAGACAAAAACAGAACAAAATCAATGGGAAAAAGAATCGTTTGCAGCGCGAGTAATTTAGAATCTCGAATGTTGAGATGCTTCACGAATGATCGGTTTTTGCTTTTAACGATATACATAAGCAGGGTAGGTAAGAGTATAAAATGTCTAAAGAATGTAGCAAAAAAATATCTCACTACATTACCATCACTTGTATATTTTGAAATGTTTCTCAGCATTGTAGTCGATAAAAAAAGAAGAGAGAAGTTAATTGGATCCAGAAAAAAGTTCGGACGTCAGTGTTCTTTTAAACAAGAAACTCGATTAGACATTTTTGTATGTTGTTTCGTTTAACGTTAAAACTTTTAAAGAAAAGCATTATTTTCAAATTTATTTTCAACTATTTTCAGTCTCGGTTCAGCCGTCGTACCGTATGGACGTCCGATATAGTCTCGCTTACGAGTTCCAATACAAATTATTATAGTGTCAGTGTTACTGGAAACAAACGCTAATTTCGTACCTCAACACAAAAGAATACCGGAATGAATACACCGACTAACCAACACCAACCTGACGTTATAAATTAGTTAACTAACTAATAAGTCCAAATCTGAATTAAGTCTGACGAGTATAATATTTGTAATAGAATGACACATAAA
>NW_025109956.1:12484-14462 GCF_011392965.1 Frieseomelitta varia
AATCTCAAACAATCGAATTTGAGCATATCTTGATAAAAAAGAAACTGTGCTACACCTAACAAATCTGCATAAAACAATAACGGTCAACAATGATCAATATGCTAAATCTAAGACCAGTGATTACTCCGGCCCAAAGAGTAATTCTATCAAACGTCGCCCCGGTTATACTCAACTCAGAATTTGAAAAAATTTGAAAAAGCAACAACGTCAAACTAGATTAACAACCCTGAAAGCAGGAATGACCGACCCAGAATACGCCCACATTCTCAGTTTCAGAAGACAGGCATTGACTCCGATGACATTGGAAAAATCCCATCCACCTTCCGAATAATTTTTGAAGATACATCTTACCGTATTTTTACCTCCATCGACAGCCTTCTCTGCTTCCGATGTAAACAAGAAGGTCACTTAGCGAAAGATTGCCCGTTAAGCCAAAATTCAAACATAACCGATATGTCAATCTCCCAAATACAAATTCAATGATTCCCACACCAACTCAATCCTTCAAACTGTCGGTAAAGAAGATTCCCATTATTATACCGAGACAAACATCGACAATTCTAATCAAACAACGAACGAATTATCTACAGAGCAACCACCAATCTTTCTTAGTTCCAAAAGACCACTGTCACAATCATCAGCTGACGACAAACCGGACTGTATTAGCTTAAACGACATAGTCTCCATGCCTCCACCAATCAATCCACATAAAACCACTTCGTCCCCAATCTCCAGTTTTCGATTCCGCCAAACTAGAGGAAATGTTAGCCCCTGCAAAAGGAATAATAAATAAAAAATATCCTTCACATTCCCAGCTAAACTATTGGAAACCACCTATTGGAAATCGCAAAAAAACTGCACCGATAACATTCCGACACTTGTTCAAACTCTTGAAGAAATCTACCCCCATCTAAACGAAAGAAGCATAAAAAACAGAATACATCGACTCTGCAAAACGCTCACCAAACCAACTGAGACACCTGAATCATCATTTAGCTCCTCATCTGAATCCGACATCGGAATTTCATAAAAACCATAATCGCAGCATAATCGAAATCCGTAGCCTCTCCAAATACATTATGAAAACAATAATACAGTGGAACATAAACGGTTACTATACCCATTACGAACAACTTCAAATTCTCATAAACAATTTCAGCCTTCAGATATTATCTGCCTTCAAGAAACAAATTTGAAAAAAAATCACCAGCCTATAATAAAACATTTCAACACTTTCGTCAAAAACCGGGTAAACGAAAACCACGCCAGCGGAGGAGTGGTCATTGTAATTTCGGACAAATATGATCCTACTGAAATCCCATTAAATTCAAACCTAGAAGCCGTATTGCAATATCTATTTCATTTCTAAACAAAACCTACATCTGCAGTATCTACATTCCTAATAGCCTCCCCCTTGATTTACCTTGGAGATTTAATAGCACAACTTTCAGCTCCACTGATTCTGTCCGGAGACTAACAGCCATCACGCTCTCTGGAGATCGACCAAAACTGACAGGAGAGGAAAGACTATTGAAAAACTACTTAACAACCAGGATTTAATCTTGCTGCACACAGGTTCCCCAACGCACTTCAGCACTAGGAACGGCTAATCAAGTGCAATAGATCTAACCATTTCCAGTCCACAGATAGCTCAACACTTAAAATCGGATTCTTTAAAATAACTATACGACAGCGACCACTTTCCCATAAAAATCACCTATGGAGACAATAGCACAACAATTCAATATCACCTCCAACCAAAATGGCATATAAAAAAAACAAACTGGCCACTATACTAAGAAAACATAATGCTCAACTCACCGAGAAAGAAACAGAACCTGAACTCGACCCAGCCCGGATTACAATTTTCATCAAATCATAACCTCAGCCTTAGACAAATACTTTGGAATCCCCAGACTGCAAAGAATCAGGAAAAGACCGGTACCGTGGTGGAGCGAGGAATGCAAAATCGCCATGC
>NW_025109956.1:14996-16113 GCF_011392965.1 Frieseomelitta varia
TATTTTCGACAAAAAATTATCTTGGGCGTCATACCTAAAAACTTTAAAAGAGTCCTGTATAAAAAGATTTAACATCATAAATCCCTTTCCAATAATAACTGAGGAGCGGATAAGGAAACTCTTCTAGAAACATACAGAGCGTTAATCAGATCCAAACTAGATGACGGCTCTATCGTTTATAAAGCAGCCAAAAGCTCCACCAAAAAAATAATAGATCCAATCACACAGTTCATAGACTAGCCACAGGTGCATACCAAACATGCCCCATTAACAGCCTACTATTCGAAGACAAAGAAATGACACATGAATCCAGAAGGAAGTTCCTAACTCTTAAATACACACTAAAAGTCTCATCCACTCCAAATAATCCTTTCTACAACAACATCTTCTCCAATAGATACAAAGCTACATCAACAAACCCAAAATTCCCTCCCTCTTCCATGTCAGATTTACCAAAATCCTTCAGTCCACCTCACCATTGAACGTAAACCACAAATCCCTCCATGGACAATAAAACCATTCCCAATTAACACCAGCCTTGCCGAACTCCCCAAAATAATCCTCTGCCCAAATGACCACAAAATTCCTAGAACTAAATAACAACTATTCCCAACACAGCAAGATTTACACTGATGGGTCAAAAACGGACACTGGAATTGGATAAGCCTTTATCACAGAAAAAGCTAAAAAAACACAAAAGCTCCCTTCTTCATCATTCATCTTCACAGCCGAAACTTATTCCATTCTGGAAGCCATTAAATATGCACTCTCAAATAACGAAGCCTAGATCGTCATATACACCGACTCCATGAGCGTTACAACATTCCTAACGAAATCATACGATCACGAAAATCAACTAAATATTCACCATCCAAGAACTAAACCACAACCAACCTAACACAAACGCTACAGTCATCTGGATTCCAGTTCATCAAGGAATAGAAAGAAATAAAGCCGACGCAGCAGGAAAAGGAGCCACAGTTATTAACAATCCCTCACTTATTAACAATCGCAATCATCTTCCAATCCCCTGCGGCGACCAAATAATCCACTGCAAAAAAGTAGCAAAAAATGAATGGAACAATACATGGAAAACAACTAAAAGCACCCAACTACA
>NW_025109956.1:16620-59854 GCF_011392965.1 Frieseomelitta varia
CGACCAAATAATCCACTGCAAAAAAGTAGCAAAAAATGAATGGAACAATACATGGAAAACAACTAAAAGCACCCAACTACATAAAAGTATTCAAGATATTCACCAGCAAACACCAAACCTTACCAACAGGAAAGAAGGAATAATTATCTACGACGCCTAAGAACCGGTTATACCAAGCTGACATATAAACATAGAATAAAAAAAAACTACACCACCCACCTGCACTCATTACAACAACCATCCACTACCAATAACCCACATACTGCACGAATGCCACACCACAGAAATCCGAAGACAGAAATATGGAATCAACGCAAACATAAACCTGACTTCTCAAAATGACATACAAGGAGTATTAAAATATCTCAAAAACATAAACTACTACACACATATCTAATGGCACCGTCGTCGCTAATGACTTCGCTGTCAGTGCAACATTAAAGAAAAATAGAAGAAGAAGAAGAATTTTGTGTTTATTATGAAGATACAATCTATCCTTCTGTCTTAGAGGCATAACTTTATTAAAACGTATTTTTCAAATAAATTTATTGACTTGCAAATACTATCATAGAATATTTAATTATCTAACTTACACAAACAATGTTATTCGAACATAATGAAGGCGACTATAGATGTTGTTAGAAATAAGGAAATAGGAACTTACATAGCATATATATTTCTAGTTGAAAATAATGTTGTGGTATTTTGTTGCATTTTTCACATCAAAGAAACACAAACAACTTTCACACAAAAGCAATGAAAAACCATTTCAGTAAAAAGATACAAATATGATGAAAATTTTTATTGTTATAAAACATTGAGAAGGCTCACCTCTCCTTATTAGGGACCTCGTATCTCCAATATGGAAAGATCTATTATTAATTTAACGATATACAAAAACGCGATGATGATGACGAATAGAAATCCCATCTAACATACCATCTAATTAACATGTATATCGTGTTACATTAAATCTACTGAATCTACGTGTTACTAAAAAAAAAAAAAAAATTCCTCATATTAGATCTCTTATTTATATTCCCTGTATAAAAGATTTCTCTTACTTTAATTAATCCTGATTCCTGTGATTTTTCACGTATAAAAATAAATGATCATACTGCATCAATCACAACATTGGTGGATTGATAAAAATTTTGGTACTTCCCATATTGACAACTTTCTCTGTATTAAGCGCGTCCTCTATTCTTTCTGAATGGTTTAACGATTAATTGATGGCTCGCAACTCATTATTTGCTAAACAGCTCCCCCCCCCCCCTCTCTATTGAACTCTGATGATCACAGTCGTATGTTCTTTTCTCTAGTCGTTGCTACATTTATATGTAGATTTTTTTTTTATTTCGTTAAAAACATTACAATCAATCCTCATTGAGGATTATAAGTAAGTAGGCTAGCGTGAGTCAATGGCATGCAGAGTAGTTACTACTACTAGTGTCGATTACTACTACTAGTGTCAATTAATGAGATACATAGTTTCGGATGATTATATAAACCTGTACTGAAAGTCCAGAGGGTGGTATCTTTTTAGTTTTCGTGTGTTTTCTGTAGAATCCAACAGTTGAGTAACCAAAGGGTGGCTACTCACGCGTGAGTTGTATCTGTTGCCGTATTTCTTCTTTAATTGTGGAGATCCCGAGATCATGGTGGATTGTTTCGTTTGTTACATACCAAGGTGCATTTGTGATTATTCTCGCTGTTTTTGATTGGAAGGGTTGAAGTATTTCGATATTGAAGTTGCTCGCTGTACCCCAAATTCCGTAGGTCCAGATAGGTTTCAAGATGACTTTGTAGAGTAGTAGTTTATTTTCCAGGCTTAGATTTGATTGTCTACCCAAGAGCCAGTAATATTGTTTAACTTCAGTTGTTTACATTTAGCTTTGATGTGCTGTTAATCTTCTTCTGAGGTGCAATCCCAGGTATTTAACCAGGAATCTTTAGTCGGAATTATTGAGTTGTTATAAGTCACTGCTGGGCAATTTTGTCTTCGTAGAGTAAATGTAATGTGCGTTGATTTATTTTCGTTTACTTTAAGTCGTCATTCGTGGAACCATTCTTCCAAGGTGTCGAAGTTTCGTTGAAGAGATGTAGATGCTATTTGCGAATCTCCATGAGATGATAATAGAGCTGTGCCATCCGCGAATGTTGCAGTGATTACCTCTGACGGAGTAGGAAGATCGGCTGTATACAGTGAATATGAGAGGGATCCAAGGACAATGCCTTGTGGAACCCCGGAGTAATTGAAAAGTTTAACGAGTTAGCGTCTAGATACCTCACACTGAATGTTCTATTATTTAGGTATGATTGAAATATGGAATAGTAAGGATGAGGTAGGATGTTTTTGAGTTTATACAGTAGTCCAGCGTGCCATGGCTTATAAAACGCCTGTTGGATGTCTAGCAACACTGTGGAACAGTATTTTTTCTTTTCTAGATCTTTCTAGACTGATTTCATATTCGGTGGACTTGTTGAATGCCGCGTACGAAAACCAAACTTGGTCAGGAATAATCTTCAATTCTTCTAATATGGGATGGAGGTGTTTGATGAGTAATTTTTCGAATAATTTAGGAATTTTTGGCAGTAAACTTATTGGACAATATGAGTTTGCCTCGTGGATCGGTTTTCCCGGGTTATGGATAAAGGTGATGATTGATAGTTTCAAAGATTTTGGGTAATACCCTAAACGAATGATTGCGTTAAATATTGATGTGAGGAATGCAATCCTTTTTTGGGGAGTTCTTTGATCGTTTTGTTAGTTATTCTGTCGTGCCCCGGTGCTTTTTTTGGAATTGAGAAGCTAAACCATATCTCTCACCTCTGCGGCTGTAGAAGATACGTTTGGGAGGAAAGGACATTTCGAAAGGGGATTATAGGTAATCTATGATTTCTGCTTTTTCTAAGTTGGACGATGGACAATGAGGTTTAAACACTTCAGTTAGGTGGAGAACAAACACATTTACTTTGACTGTGGGACTACGTGCGAATGGGAGGAATTGTTTGGGGTGAACATTCTGGCTGCTTTTCAGAGCGAATGGTTTGCGTCCACCGAGGGAGACAAATTCTTTAGATATTTTTGAAAGTAGTTTTTGAAGTTATGGAGGACTTTCCTCAGTTTTACCGTTTTAGCTTTAGTGAGCCTACGCTTGTCTTCAAGTAGTCTACTAGACTGCCATATTTTTCTGAGTTTATGTTTTTCTGTGATTTTTCTCTTTATGTAGTCCGGATAGGGTTGATTTCTTATGGATTCCTGATTAGCTGAAGAGGAACGGATCGCATTTATTATGTTGTTGCTGAAACAATCCATTGCTGCGTCAATATCATTCTCTGTTCTTAATGACAATGGAGTTGATAAGGATGAGCTGAAGGCTTCCATAAATTCGTGCCAGTTTGTAAGTTGGTTGTGAAATTGTCCAATTGCCCGGTTTTCAATAATCGATGAATTAATAACTGCAATGACAGGTGTATGATCTGAGGAGAGTTCTAGCGAAGAACTGACTTTAAGAGGAGAGATATTTTTGATGCCAAAAAAGTCCAGCAGATTGGATAATTTTTCTGGATCAGTTAGCCAGTATGTGGGTTCGTTTGAATTTAGATAATTGAGTTTGTTAGAGTTAACGATAATTACAGAGCCCCCATGGGCTCTTCCACTAGAATGTTGTTTATAATAGAGTTTGTATCCGTGTATTTTTAGGGAATTTTTATTTGTAAAATGCGTTTCAAAAATGAGAATTATTTGTATGTCTTATTTAAAAAGAATTCTAGTTCGTGGGCTAGACCATTGGCGTTCCAGAGTGCTATATCCAGTGGTTTCATTTTGATGTATTAGATGTTAGTTTACTTATGACAATTGTTAGTAATGACAGTAGGTTACTGATTTGTTCCGTTTGTTTTTCCAGTCTGTAAAAGTTATCAATGTTTTGAGNCATTACACGGAATCCAACATAAAACTGGTGTCAGAAGTGTGGGATTGGTCTTACGTTCATCAACCTCGTCGAACTTCTGGTTCAAGAATATCCAGCGCGAGCCGTGAACTGCAAGTCGGCCATATAGACCCAAGAGAAGAGGAAACACATTCCCAAGGCTGGTAAGTGTCGATTTCAAGTACTACTACAATTCGATCAAGATCTTCTTGTCTCCTTCCTTTCAAAATTTTTTCCTGAGAACCTTCTATCTTTCTTACGTCATACAATGACAACCGTACCAGATACGAGCAGAAACATGCGTTCTCCAGTTGCAATCTCGCAACTTTCCCTAGAATTTTCAATTAAATTATTGCCAGAATCTTTCGACGGCGACCGATACAAACTACGTAGTTTCATAAAACAGGTCGACGCCGTCTTTGAACTAGCTCAATCGTCTCAAACCATTCCACTATTATTATACGTAAAAAGTAAAATCACCGGAAGAACACGCGATCAGATGTTCATTGCAACCTAAATACATGGGGAGAGATTTCCGAAGTGTTAATTACACTTTATCAAGACCGGAAATCACTCGATCAGTTGTTAGAAGAATTAAGTTCTATAAGACAAGGACCACATGTAAACGTATCGCAGTACTATTAGAGGTTGGAAGATTTAAATTCTAAAGTATTAGGCGCGATTTACAATTCCAAACATAACGAAGAAACATTAAACGGACAATTACTCATGATAAACAATATTACCTTAAACCGATTGGTCTACCATAGTCATCCTGCCATTTCTCAGATATTAAGATACAGAGAATTTGATAATATCAATAAAGCCTTCATTGCTGCTATCGCAGAAGAAAAAGCTCTGCGATTAACTTACAAAGAAAATTCTGTCAGATGTAGAAACTGTGGCCGCACAAACACACCATTACAATAACTTTCAATTCGTTCACTTTAATCAAGCTCCTTATACACCTTCTTCGAATTTCCTATCCCAACCACGTCAAGATAGCCAGTGTCGATATTGCAAACACTTTGGCCACATCATAGAAGAATGTAGGAAACGTCAATACAATAATGCTAATCAACAACTAAGATTAAATCAACAAGCAAGACCCTTAAACCCAGATAAATTTAGACAACCAGAATACCGCACCACTAACCAAGAACAAAGTAACGACACTAGAACCGTAAATTTTCATCAGTCGGATTTTCCAGTAACCTCCCAAACTTCTCGAACCGTCCAATTTCTATAGAACAGTCTATAGAAGAATTCTGTAGAATAGAAGCAACTGCTCAACAATCTCAAAATGTTACAATGATTGCGACTAGTGATACTAAATCAGATGAACAAAGTGTAGAAAACTCTGGTAAATTTGAAACAGATGTTCATCCGTCAGTAAATGTTGCTATAATTGCGATTAATGACATTAAATCTGATGAAAATGATGTTACAAGTTCGGATCAAATTGAGATAACATACATATAGAATTTTAACATAAGTAAAATTAATTTACCAAGTATAATAAATAATATTAATTTCATTGAGTATTAGTATGTAAAATATAAAAAAATGCAAAATATGTAGTGTTTTATACAATGTTTTAAAAGAATTTATGATCGTGTTGCTATTCTGACAGATATGAACCGTTCTTGTAGACTCAGTTTTGCATGAAAAATTATTGATTTTTAAATGACTTTAAAGTGTTGCAACATCGTAGAAGAGAATTATATAGCTATCTACTTGGTTTTCATTCTGAAACGTACAGCTTTTATTTTCATTACTCTGAATTTGTCTTTTTTCCAAGTTATTTTAATGTCATGTTGCAAATGGATAAATATCTTTTCCTTAAAAAAAAAAAAAAAAAATTATAAAAATTTATACGTACATGAAAACATTGAAAAATTTTTATTTAAGATTAAATCCATTACAATTTTGAAAATTGAAGTTTCGCCTTTAACGACCTTTTAAAATTTGCTGTACGATTTTTTTTTCATCATTTAATTAAACTTGGAACGACAAAAATTGATGAAATTCTAATTCTAATTCTCATTTAAACTTTATATTCAAACATCAATAAAATAGCAAAAAATTATTGTACAGTAAGTTTTAAATAGTCGTTGTGAAGGAAAAGTTTCAAGATTCTGGTGGATCAAGTCATGAAAACAATTTTTAACGTTTTAGAAATATTTGAATTTTTCAATAAAAGAGAATAACAATACTCGTACTTTTCCACCCATTATGTAATGTAAAAACATTTTTGAAAAACTGTGAACTTAAGACAGTTAAAGTAGAAGCGTCATATTTTAAAATGAAACCAAGTGGACTGTTATATAATTTTCTTTTACGAAGTTGTAACAGTTTAAATTATCGACAATTTTTCATTCTTATGTATTCAGTTACGTAAAAGTAACATACCTATTTAGACACATTGGTATTATTGGTTGATAAAAGTAGAAACTATAACTTATAATCAGAGTGAAAAAAAGTCATAGGATAACAATTACTAACTAAAATGTTTTTAACTACAAATAACGATTAACAAGTTAAAAAAAAAAGTTTTCGTTGCTAACATGATAATTCTCGGGAAACTCTTTCAGTTGCTGTTAATAATTATCGACGAGGGAAATTTATTTCGATTATCTTTCTTATCGCTGCGAGATTTATCAGAATTTAACTTTAATTTCTGCGAGATTTATCAGAATTTAACTCTACGGTTTCTAAAATAATTTAATACTGTTCTGGAGAATTGTTTCAGTTGAATTTAAAACAATACACTTTACACTATTATAGACTGAAATGGAGTTTTCGTCATTGATATCTGACATACCGCAATCGAAGTAAATTTTCTATATCTATCGATAATTTTTACAATTCGTTTGCCCGATTTGCGACGAAGTAGAATTCTTCTCATTAATAATGATTACAGCAACGCAAAAAAAAATTTAGATCCCATAATTGTTATTTGTAACCAAAACATTTAACCATGAAGTTTTTTAAAAAATTTTCTTTACATTTTGAGATTAATATTATAATATTTACATTTTGAGGTAAATAATAAAGAAGTTTCGGTCATTGATTTTTTTCATAAAAATTTTTATGACAACTGTTATTTATGGTCCCTGAATAGAAGTTCACCGCGTAACGACTGAACAAAACAAAACATGATAAAGATGACAATGACATTTGCGTAAAGGTAGATTCAAATAAATTCCTCATATAATCATGGTGGTTCTATTATTATTCTCTTCTTATCTTAAAACATGAGAGTTTTCCACTGACATTATTTAAGTTTGTGATCAATTAATTAGAGAGACAAGTATTGCGTCTTGTAAATATCAATCTGTACTGTGAAATTTAAATATTACTAATAACTTAATTAATAATAATTAAAATTAAACAGAAAATTTAAGGATTTTTGAACTAAACAATAAAAATGTAACAATTCTGAGAATTTCAAGGATTGTCAAGAAAAGGCGGAAAAAAATTACTCAGTGAAAAAAAATCTTCCATTATTATATATCCTCCATTGTTCGGATATTCTAATGTTGCCAGTATTGTCCAAAGAGAATATTTAATATTTAATAGATGTTGGACGTTTGACATGATTTTATAATTATAAAAAGAACTTACTGAGGTACGAAATACAAGATTTTATTAAAAGAACAACAAGAAACATATAAATTTGTAAAACATTGTGTTTATCATGTTTAATTTCGTGATAAATCAACATTTTGTTTATGAATTATATTATTTCATTTATATATACATATATGTATAGACACACACACACACACACACACACACACACACACACAAAATTATAAATACATTTTTTTTATTATATATAAATATAAATATATACAATTTAATATTAGAAAAATGATTATTCTTTTCATTAATAAAATACTTTCGTCTCACCATTGTTTCAAATATGTATAGAAGAGTATAGAAGAGTAAATTATTATCTCTATTTTTGTAAATCGTTAAAAAAGAAAAGTTATGGAAGGAAATTGATGACGCAAAAGATTATGTACATGTACACAAATTTATTCATTTGAATGAATAAATGATCTAATGAATTGAAGAAAACGATCGTTTATAACACAGTACAAAGAGCATTGATTATCTGATATCTATGGAAGACCGAGTTTATTTATTTAATGAAATTTTATTTATTTAATGAATTGGCAGAAAATATTTAATATCGATGTTCCTGATCGTTTTGTTAACTAATGAAGATTTATGAAACGAAAAGATCATGATATTATCTTTTGTCTTAGAGCTTGCTATGCGATATATTTCTGTCATTTTATTGTACATTTGGTAGAGCGAAAAGTAATGTCGATTTTTCTGTGTGTCATTTTGAAACCAACTGTCGTGCAACTGCGCCGATTAAGTACGTTAATTGTTGGTATTATTTTGAAGCACTGTTCATACTGTTACTGTTTTCATTTCAATTTTTTTCTTTTTTTTTTTACAGATAGTAAAAAATATCAAGGCCAAAGATCGAAGAGGTGCAGTTGCGGTGTATTTTGTTATTTCTGTTTGATTAGAGATTAAAGCCCAACGAAGTTACAAACAAATGTTAATAAAACTTAGGTAGAAATCTTGATTATCCGATTATCTATGCCAACGGTATCTGTCAAACAATTTAAAAACGGCGACCGAAATCTTAAGAATAAGCTGAAGTCGGGAAGACCACAAACAATCGACGACCACGTGTTGAAATCATTGGTGGAAGCAGATCCGCGCAAAACCATTAAGAAATTGTCGCAGGATCGGCTGTCCCTGATCGATCCTTGTAAAAATTCATTTAAAAAGGCTCGGCAGAGGGTTTTGATTCCGCACAATCTATCGCCGTCCGCTTTAGATCAGCGAGTGACCATTTGTCCACTTCGCTGCTGATCACGTATGAAACCGATCCGTTTCTGAAAAGAATTGTTACCGGAGACGAAAAATGGATCAATTCGCACCGAAAAAGCAATGGCTTTGCCCAGGTCAAAAACCAGTTTTAACACCTGAACCATCTTTGACATTAAAAAAGGTTTCTTTTACGTGTCTGGTGGGATATTTCGAGTGTGATTCATTATGAATTATTAAAACCTGGTCAGTCTATCACAGCAGAGATCTGCTGTGCGCAATCAGAAAGATAATTAAAGGCGGAATTACTGAAAAAACGATTCGTTCTGATGAATAAACAACGTTGTCGCATTTTGCAACAAGAGAATGCGAGGCCAGATACAGCGAAAAATTAAGATTTCGGTCGCCGTTTTTAAATTGCTTTTGAACCACCGTTGGCATTACGGATATTCAAGATTTCGCCGTAAAATTCATTAACATTTTTTGTAGCTTCTTCGGGCTTTAATCCTATATCAAACAAAATACACCGCAACTGCCCCTCTTCGATCTTTGGCCTTGACATTTTTTACTATCTGTAAAAATAAAAAACATTAAATGAAAACAGTAACAGTATGAACAGAGCTTCAAAATAATACCAACAATTAACGTAACGTTAATCGGCGCAGTTGCACGACAATTGGTTTCAAAATGACACACAAGAAAAACGACATTACTTTTCGCTTTAGCTAAAGTAAGATTAAGATTGGCCAAAAATTCAAGAAATCTTAATCTTCCATTCAAAATTGAATAAAATGAGATAAAGCATTGTATAGCAAATTTTTAGGGCTTATTGTAAAGAGGAAATTTCAGTGCTCAAGTCGGGGACAACAATTTCTCATTGATTTCAGAAACAGTTTAATTTTTGCAATTTTTTTTTAGAAAAAAATGCATGCTTACTTTTATTTGTAAAAGTTTGATGTAAAAGCACGAAGGCTGTCAGGAGAGGCTTTATGGTATTTTAAATTATATACGATTTTCTCTTTAAAACATTGACCATTTGATAATTTACGCTGCATGTTTCTCATCGGGAAAAGAAACTGAAAAATTGATTAAACATATATTTGACATAATAGATATTTATAAGAAGTGTCATAAAGTCAAGTGGACGAGGGCAATCAATTTCAATAATACAAAATTTTGAGATAGATTTAAAATCGCTAATTTGATTGAAGTAGTAGATAGGTTTAACATTAACATTTAAAATTGATTTCTGTTGATAGAACGGTTGTTGTTCTTCCATCTCAAATTATTGTTATCTGTCCACAGTAATTAAGATCTTCAAGAAATCGTAAATTACGTTTTTAGAAAATACAGTTCTATCTATAAATCAACAGAAATTCTTTATTTCAGATGTTTCAGTCCTCTGCAGCAATCGAAATGAAATCGAAACTCTCGCATACTGCTGTTATTTTGACTTGACAGAAATTTTCAACATAAAACTGAGAATCATATTTTGGAATAAATTGGAATTTTTCATTTTGCAATTACCAATGAAAATAATTCGCGTATTCTGGCTACATCTATTGAAAATCAATCAGTTAAAACAGCTGCTACAAAAGTTTTTACTCTCTGTTGTGTTTTGTCATATCTTTTGAAAGGTAAGTAATTGTATATTTCATGAATTATATCTTTAAAATTACAAATTTTTAAGCTTCTATTATCTATTGTGATTCTTCTAATGTCATGGCTAAAGTTTAATTACAAGAATAATAAATAACATTCTTGCATGAAATATTTTGTGTTTATTATGGGGATGCAATCTATCCCTAATATTGAACTCCTATATTAGAAACATAGCTTTATTAAAACGTATTTTTCAAATAAGTTTATTGACTTGCAAATACTATCATGGAATATTTAATTATCTAACTTACACAAACAATGGAATCCGAACATAATGAAGGCGACTACAGATTCTAGAAATAGGAACTTACACATATTTATTTTTAGTTAAAAATAATGTTATTGTATTTTGTTGCATTTTTCACATCAAAGAAACAATTTTCACACAAAAGCAATTAAAAATCATTTCAGTAAAAAGATACAAATATGATGAAAATTTTTATTGTTATAAAACATTGCCTCTTACTGAGAAGACTCACCTCTCCATATTAGGGACTTCGTATCCCCAATATGGAAAGATTTGTTATTAATTTAACGATACGCGATAACGCAATGATGACGACGAATAGAAATCCCATCTAACATAACATACCATTTAATTATCATGTACATATTACATATTACATTAAATCTACGGCCTACTGAATCTATGTGTTACTAAAAAAAAATTCCTCATATCAAATCTTTTACTTACATTCCCTGTATAAGAGACTTCCCCTACTTTAATGGTTACCGACACGTTCCTAATTCCTGTGATTTTTCACGTATAAAAACAAATGATCATACTGCATCAATCACAACATTCGTGGATTGATAAAAATTTTGGTACTTGCCATATTGAGAACTTTCTCTATATTAGGCGCCTCCTCTATTCTTTTTGAATGATTGGTTCAGCGATTGAATTGATGGTTCGCAACTCATTATTTGCTAAACAGCTCTCTCTCTCTCTCTCTCTCTCTCTCTCTCTCTCTCTCTCTCTCTCTCTCTCTCTCTCTCTTTCTATTGAACTGTGACGATCACAATCGAATGTTTTTTTCTCTAGTCGTTGCTACATTTATATGTAGATTTTTTTTTTTATTTCGTTAAGAAATACATTACAATCAATCCTCATTGAGGATTATAAATAAGTAGGCTAGTGTGAGTCAATGGCATGCAAAGTAGTTACTACTACCCTCTGTCGATTAATGAGATACATAGGTTCGGATGTTTATATAAATCTATAGTGAAGATCCAGGTAGGGTAGTATCTTTTTAGTCTTCTTAGATGTACTGTAAAATCCAAAAGTTGAGTGACCAAAGGGTTAGGGTGGTTATTCACGCGTGAGTTGTATCTGTTGCCGTGTTTTGATATTTCCTCCCCGAGATCACGGTGGATTGTTTCGTTTGTTACATACCAAGGTGCATTTGTGATTATTCTTGCTGTTTCTGATTGGAAGTATTTCGATGTTGAAGTTGCTCGCTGTACCCCAAATTCCGTAGGTCCAGATAGGTTTCAAAATGACTTTGTAGAGTAGTAATTGTAGTAATAATTTATTTTCCAGGCTTAGATTTGATCAGGTCTACCCAAGAGCCAGTAATATTGTTTAACTATTAATTCCAGTTGGTTACATTTAGCTTTGATATGCTGCTTCCACGTTAATCTTCTGTCGAGGTGCAATCCCAGGTATTTAACCGAATCTTTGGTCGGAATTATTGAGTTGTTACAAGTCACGGCTGGGCAATCTTGTCTTCGTAGAGTAAATGTGATGTGCGCTGATTTATTTTCGTTTACTTTAAATCGCCATTTTTTAAGAAACCATTCTTTCAAGGTGTCAAGGCTTTGTTGAAGAGATGTAGATGCTATTTGCGGATCTCCATAATAGAACTGTATCATCCGCGAATGTTGCAGTGATTATCTCTGATGGTGTAGGTAGATCGGCTGGGGAATACAGGGAATACAAGAAGGGTCCAAGGACACTGCCTTACGGAACCCCAGAGTTAATTGAAAAGGTTAACGAATTAGTGTCTAGACACCTTACACTGAAGGTTCTGTTACTGAAGGTATGATTGAAGTATGGAGTAGTAAGTATGAGATAGGATGTTTTTGAGTTTGTACAGTAGTCCAGCGTGCCATGCCTTATCAAACGCCTGTTGGATGTCTAAGAACACTGCGGAACAGTATTTTTTCTTTTCTAAATCTTGACTGATTTCATATACTATTCGGTGGACTTGTTCTATTGTTGAATGCCGCTTACGAAAGCCAAACTGGTGGTCAGGAATAACCTTCAATTCTTCTAATATGGAATGGAAGCGTTTGATGAGTAATTTTTCGAATAATTTAGAAATGTTTGGTAGTAAACTGATTGGAAGATATGAATTTGCATCGTGGATCGGCTCTCCTGGCTTACGGATAAAGGTAATGATTGATAGTTTCCAAGGCATTTTGAGTAATACCCTGAACGAAGAAGGATCGCATTAAATATTGATATGAGGAATGCAATTCCTTTTTTGGGGAACTCTTTGATTTGTTAGTTTTTTTAGTTAGTCTGTTGTGCCCCAGTGCATTTTTGGAATTGAGAAGCTGAACCAATATCTCTCACCTCTGCGGCTGTAAAATGTATGACTGGGAGGAAGGGACATCTGGAAATGGGATTATAGGTAATCCATGATTTCTGCTTCTTCTAAGTTGGACAATGGACAATGAGGTTTAAATACTTCAGTTAGGTCGAGAGCAAACATATTAGCCTTGTCTGTAGGACTACGTGCCCATCCTCCTTGCGTAGTGCGAATGGGAGGAATTGTTTGGCGTGGGCGAGTGATTTACGTTTTTCTATAATTTTTCTCTTTATGTAGTCCAGGGTTGATTTCTTATGGATTCCTTATGGATTAGATGAAGAGAAACGGATCGCATTTATTATGTTGCTGAAACAATCCACTGCAGCGTCAATATCATTCTCTATTACATAAATTCGTGCCAGTTTGTAAGTTGTCCGTTTGGCCGGTTTTCAATAATCAATCGATGAATTAATAATTACAATGTATGATCTGAGGAGACTTCTAGCGAAGAGCTGATTTTTGTGCAACTTGGAGAGATATTTTTAATCACAAAAAAATCCAGCAGATCGGGTAGTTTGTTTGGGTCGGTTGGCCAATATGTGGGTTCATTTGATGAATTTAAATAATTGAGTTTGTTAGAGTTCAAGCTGTTTAAGAAGTTCCTACCTCTTGTAGCGATGATTCTGTTTCCCCATTGTGGATGTTTGGCATTAAAGTCGCCGCCTGCGATGAATCTTCCTCCTAAGCTTTCGAAGAAGTGGTCAAAATTGTCTTTGGCGAGAATGTGTTTAGGGGGGACAGTATACTGCAGACAGCGTAACTGGACTATGCCAGTCTTCTAAGCCACATTCGTTGCTTAGAGGTAATCTGACTCGAACGATGGGAGCTCATAGTGTTTCACAGTGGATTTGATGATAATTGCAGAGCCCTCTTGGGCTCTTCCACTAGGATGTTGTGTATGATAGAGTTTGGTTTTTATTGATTAGCTTGTATATATGTATTCGTTCCTGTTGATGACTTTCTCCAAGGAGTTTGTCATTGTTTGAATGTCAATAATGTCGTCAAGATTTATTGGTGAAAGCGCGGGTTCTTTGGTCGGATTCGGATTTGTTGTCAGTTCGACGACATCCATAGAATCATCGATGGAATCTAATAATGTAAATCTATTCATGGTATTAACAGAGCTCGTCGATGATATGTATGCGGCTGTGTTTATATCTCCATCTCTATCTAGCCTACGTTTCTTATTGTTGTTATTGTCACGTCTTATCTGTAGCGACAATCCAGCGAGCTGCCACGGAGGGAGAAAACTATTGCGGTTTGGATTAGAATCGCTTGCAATTGGAGATTTTTCTTGAGCCATCTTCAATATAGATTTCCGATTTCGGAAAATCTAATCGAGAGACACTATGTTGAATGCGGACCAGTAATGCGATTCTTCACTAGGTTTATTTTATTTATGTTACGCTATGTCACGATTTCGGGAAACGTGAAGTCACTGCGTTTCTAAGAGAAACTTCACTGAGCACAATCACACACGTCAGCATGCTATGGCAACCAAGTGTTAACATTATTTATGTAGATGTATATTACTTACGCACATTAACTGACGTTGAAGGTTGTACAAGTATACATATGTATGTAATTAATACGTCAATTCGAATTGATATATAAATGTATAATTATTTGATTTTTTAAATATGAACGTGTATCCACGTTACATTATTAATGAAGGATATCAACATTGATTGTTATCATTGTGAGTGAATTAAATAAAATACACACTCTTAATATGTTTAATATATTGAATAATGTATATAATAACTATCGCTTGTGAATTCACTATCTCACAGATCAATATCACTTCTCTGCTCGCTTCTCAACAAAAACGCATCACCGTAACACACTCGCAATTGTCTCGCAAGACTCATGCCTTCGCTCGACTCTCATGCTCGATCCTCACACGTATAATATAAAACCAAATCCACAATTATTCTTAACAATAGAAGTAATGATTGTCATATATTATTCTTAACGATAGAACTAATGATTGTTATATATTATTCATTTACTGAGGCAAAATACGAATGAATTTCAGTACAGTGATAAATTTTATTTTTTGTCAATGGACAGAAATTTTGAAATGTGAAAATATTAGTTCCATAATTTCGTATTTAGTATTAATTATTTAATGAATTAATATTAACTTAATTTAAATAATAGTAGGATTAAATAGCTGTTAGATATTAATTAAATTTAATTAATTTAATGAATGAAATAAAACTAGATACTTAAATGTCACCCAACTATTTCGTATTTTTCTTTATAATTTCTTAATAAAACGAAACTTGAGATCAAAAGACATTAAATTTTTTTGCTTGCGTCATATTTTACTCTGTGAACTTCTTTAAATTAAGAAATGACAAATAATCGAAAGTTGACAAATCTGACGTTTAGAAGTCACGATTGAATAATTTTATAGTTTACTTCCAGTCAAAAGAAAAACATTTTGCTAAATCGAGCATATTTTAATACACTTTACATAAATCCATGCTAATTAGTACGTCAGGAGTGGGATACCGAAGAATGGTCATGCTGCAAACGACTATTATTCAACTATTTCGTTATTCAGTCACATGTACGAGAGGAAGCAACATTTCACGAAATTTAGATCCAGGAACTATCTACACAGAAACTCAAACTTATATTGAATTGGTTGAAAGTAGTGATTGGTTGAAGGAATAATATACAGGTACTCTATTTTTTAACAAACATATGAACTAAATTAAAATTAATAATTTATTGTAGTGAAATAATTATAAGATACAAAAATTCCCATTTTGGGGGAGGGAGTTAATTATTTATAGTTGGAAATTAATTATTAATAAAATTACTAACATATAATGCAAATCATTCATCTCTAACATCATTTACAGTTAAAATAGCACCCAAAAAGAAGTGAAACATTGACAGACTTGCGATGTTTATAAGAATCTTCTACTGTTGTTGAAATGTTACACTTTTTATACGTTTATACGTTTTTACACAAATTGATATCTTCAAGAACATAATTGAATATAAGATTGTGTATTATAATATGAAAAACGACAAGATCTTCCTTTTTATATTCATCACTATCTTCGTCTTTCATATAATAGATTTTACAAAATTAAAAATAAAGTATCTCTTAAATTGATAATTTTTCGATATACTTTTTTTTATAGAGGATATTGAGCTATTGAGTCGATTAATTAATCAATCAAAAATATATCATTTGATATAAAAAAGTGACGGTTATCTCAAAATTTCCGAAATGTTTCCATCTAAAAAAAAAAAAAAAAAAAAGAATACATTTATTACAAAATTTGCTGTTTCAAACCATGCATAAAAAATTTTTTCATACAACATATACTTTAGGAGAAGTTACACAAACCACTTTGTATATGTATTTGATATACAATTATATAAATAATGTAATAATATATAATTACATATAAATAA
Organism: Frieseomelitta varia; assembly: GCF_011392965.1. Taxonomy (NCBI): domain Eukaryota; kingdom Metazoa; phylum Arthropoda; class Insecta; order Hymenoptera; family Apidae; genus Frieseomelitta; species Frieseomelitta varia. The sequence goes on from NW_025109956.1 coordinate 33,110, forward strand.
TTATATTATATCATATAAAGTTATATTAAATAATTATATTATATCATATAAAATTATGTTATTTGTATATAATATAATAACGACTTGTGGACAACCGACTGGAAAGTAATTCTGCATGTAAAAATGAATTGAAAAAAGAAAGAAAATTTTTTGTTCGAGACTTTGTTTTCGAGAAAATCGACTTTAAGTATTTTTTAAGTTTAAATTAAATTAATTTTCTTACTGCACAGTAGTAAATATATTACGTGAGAAAATAATGTAAGCAAATTACAAAGCAACTTTATGCATTTATGCAAATGTTTCATTAATTAAATATTCAAAATTAAGTAAAGTGAAAGTTATAATTGAAGTAAAATGACATATAACTTTATGTATTTCATTGACGTCGTCTATATTAAATTCTTCGAGTGTTAAGAAAAATCTTATCTCAGATTTCAATGATGAAAATACACTAGTATGTATAAGTATTTGGACACTTTTAAATTATTACAATATAAAGTACAATTTAAACTTCTTTAATTTAATCTTAATACATGTAGTTAATAGAGGAAAAGAATAATATGAATAATGTAATTATAATAATGAGTTCCTAGTATGAATATGAATAAACTGCATCGAAAATAACATTATTCATATGAAATTAATTATTACAATGCAAAATGGTTATACAATTCATTTCAAAGTTTTAAATCGAAATATCTTGTTAATCAGACATTTTCGAGAGAAATGTTAAATTGCACAAGTTTAACGATTTTAGGGGAGGAATACATATAACATAAGTATCCTATTAATTTTTTTATTTATGAAACTTCAAATAGATGTTTTTCTTGGCTATTCTTATTCTATGCAAAGGGAAAAAGAAGGAACTTCAATTTCGGTCATTTTTTTTTTTTTTTTTAAATTTCGAACACCATTTAAAGGAAAGAGAATTTATTTTAATTTTGCTATTCTTACACTAAAGAATGAATAATTAATTCTTTTATTCGTTACTATCAGATATAAAATATTATCAATAATACTTGCATCCTTCTACTTGTTTTACTACAAAAATAATCTTAATTATTTTATTTTTAATAGATTGGCAGCTGTGTGCTTTTCGGTCTACGATCAGATAAAAGATATTTCAAAATGGACGTACAAGTGGATCATGTACATATTACGCAACCTAGTTACTTTTATGTAACCGATTTCGAAAAGAATTTTAACTACAAAGATGGTCACAAGTGGATGAAGGATAATTATATAATCCCTTTCTATTGCTGTGCTCTTTACCTTGTGCTAATTTTTGGTGGGCGTTATTACATGTCGAATAGACCAAAGTTCGAATTAAGAGGACTGCTTGCTATTTGGAGTGGATCTCTCGCAATATTATCTATTATTTGTTTTGTTAGAACGCTACCGGAAGTTTATAACATATTAAGCAATCATGGATTCTACCACAGTATTTGTACAGCTAGGTAATTTCACTTCCATATCTTATTCTTGAAAATAATATTTGTTTCAGTATTCAGTCCATCCTTATATTAGACATTTAAAGAATTGAAGCGTTATTCGAGTAAAAAATAGATTTCGAATATTGTTTTTATTACAATAACTCTCATTCGTCCCTTATGCAAATTTGGGAAAAAATTTTTTTTTTTTAAATGTTACATTATTTTGCAGCGTAAGTATAAACACAGAGGTGAAGTTCTGTAACATTCATTTTTCTGTGTGTGTGTGTGTGTGTGCAATATTCGTGATACAATTTTCTTCGTTGCAACAAAATTGCAAAGTTTGTATTGTGTAATAGTTGCAACTCACTACCTTCTAATTATTATACAACAATTATTCATTCAGTGTTCTAGTTCTTTGAAAATATATGGTTATTTATGTGCATTTGTTTTGAATTTGTAGCTGCAGTAAATAAAAATCCAAGAAAACGATCATAATATTAGATAAAACTTGTAAATGTTACATGTAGTGATAAAATGTCGATGTAAAATTGAACAGCTGTACGTAAAAGTAGAATTTCTATACGAATCATATACATAATTAAATAGTAATTTACTGCCATTTATTGCTAATAAAAGAATTTGTAAAGTTAACTATTTAATAAAATTTCAAATTGAAAAGATAAGGGAAGACTAAGGACATTAATCATAAAACAACACTGCATTTATCGATTGTTTGTTTGTCTACATTATATAATATATTTTCTTTTTTCCCGGCATTACAGAAGCATAATCTACGAGCGAAAAATATGTTATATGTGTGAAGTAAATTCGTAAACGTTTTGTTACAAAGTTATAAGCAAATTTTGAACATAGCTTGAATCTATGCGTAGTAACAAATACAAAATTTAATAACTCTATGTTTCTTGCTTTCCATTTTTGAACAATTCTAAAACAAGATGTACAGTACAGTAGTAGATATAAAAGCGAAGAATTAATTTAACGAATTAATAATAAAGTAGTTGGGATGTAGCGAATTACTCAAGAAACTCAGAATGTAATAAATTTCAAGTTACATCGATGTTAAACTTGCCGATATAGAGAGTGGTCATATTGAAATTAAAATTTAAGAATTTTTAACGATTTTCGTGCTTTAAATAATATCTTCTAAGTATAGACGTGTGTTCAATACTTGCTCAATACAATTTTGTAACAAAGCTTTTGTAAGTAAATCTCATATAATATTTCTTCTTATTTTATTAACTATGCCTTTATAATCTTGTCGGAGAAGCAGAAAATACAATATACAACTTTATTTGTTTTAATTCGTATTTGCGACCTTGTTACTCTATGAAGTTTACATCATATAACAATTTTCTCAACTAAGGTAATGATTATTGTTTAGTCAAATCCACATATATAGGGTGTTACAAAATATGTAAACTATATGTTCATAATCACGATTATGAATGTCAAGCATTAAAAATATATAATATGAATGCTATTTAAAAATATAATTTCTTGGATTTTTGTTTTCGCTTTTTGCACAAGAATTTCTTAACAAGAAAAGTACAAGAAACAATACGTTAATATCGTAGCTAAAACAGTTACAAAAGTGTAACAGATATTTATTGGTCATCATATCTTTTGAAATGTTTTAAAATCACTCTCAATTTTGAGAAGAGTATTTCCTACAATGACAAAAGGAATAAAAACAATTGTAATGATTTATGCTACTAAAACGTTCCTCATAAAGTAAATAACTTTGACGAATATAAAGTAATTATAATTATTGATCAACGAAACAATCATTTTCTTTCACCAATGTGGAAAACGACAGAACTTTCTATGGGACCTGATATAGACAACAAATAATAATTAAAATTATAATCATATGAAAATTTCTATAAATAATGCCTAATGTTGTTTACACATGACACCGTGATACCATACGCCATCGATTTGCCGACTATTCCAACAAAATACGTAATACTTTGTCACTAGAAACAAACGTTTTGCTAACACTCTGTATATTGTGACATATGTATATTAGAACGATTTTGATCTACTAACAATGTTGGATTCCATGTAATTTAGAAGAGTTTATTCCTTGTTACAGTCGTGGTCGTGTATGAAATAGTACGATTTAGAATGTTCTTGTACAATATAGAATATAATATAGAATGTCTTTATAATGATGTAGAAAGATCTAATGATGTAGAATACTCTTAATGATGTAAAATGTCTAGAATACTTTGCTATGAATGTCTAATGCTATCGAATGTCTCTAAAGCATGTCCTTATATATATATATATATATATATATATATATATATATATATATATTTGGTTATCATCGTCAAGTAAAAGGGGAAGGAGCATAGATGACTCAACATCTATTGGATCTTGCCCTTATAACTAACTATTCACAGTCCACTTTTATATGGACTGTTGCTAGCTCATTGTCAGTATTTGCATAGATTCAATATTGCCCGGATTCGGTCATCCAACAATAATAAGCTTATTAACAAGTGCAATTTTTTACTAATCGCAAATTTTTGCTTTTAAAGAAATAAGTATTTCTTTCAATATATTTCTATAATTTAAAATAATAACAAACAGTATTTTATCGATTATTTTTGAAATATAAAACAAGTTTATTATATCGAAGAAATCGATCATATCTCTAATGCTGATATAGATGTCATAGTTTTTAAAGTACGTAATAATATTTCGGACGTATAATATTAAATCATAATAAAAACAATTGCCTTCTTTGCAGCACTGCATATGATCCTGTTAACTGTCTTTGGTTATGGTTGTTTTGCTTATTGAAAGTGCCAGAATTAGGCGACACATTCTTCATTGTGTTACGGAAGCAACCATTGATATTTCTACATTGGTACCACCACGTGACAGTTCTCCTTTATACATGGTACTCTTGCGTAGAAATCTCAGGATACTCCAGGTGGTTTGTCGTAGTAAACAGTTTCATTCATTCTTGGATGTACTCTTATTATGCTTTGAAAGCAATGGGATTCAAACTACCAAAATGGCTCGCCATGACAATTACTACACTACAGATAGCGCAAATGTTTTGGGGTATACTTGTAACTGTATCGGCGTATTATTACGCGTATATTGCTCAAGTTCAGTGCAACGTTCCGGTTAAAAATCTCACATTTACTACGTTAATGTACCTCAGCTATCTTATCTTATTCATCAATTTTTTCAAACAAACTTATTTTTCTAACAAACGTGCAAACAAAGTCGGAAGGAAAAGTCGAACTAAGACTGAGTGAAATATGTAAAAGCTAGTACTACTTTGTGAAAATATATTTTGTCGAGATCTCTTGCCGCTGGTTGTTTTCTACAGAAAAAAAAAAAAAAAAGAAAAAAATAGTTGACTCATATGTGTCGGAAACTTATTAATTCAAGAGATGTTCTAACTTTAATTTTTAATATCTATCGCATAAAAAATAAGGACAATATCAATACAAAAATATCGATCCTGTCAAAAAATTAGAGTTAATAATTTTACACACACGCGCACGCACGTAAATTTTTTACAATGCGTTACAAAATACATTTAAATCTCTATACGTCTATTTACAAGATTTAGATTGTTGTTTCCCACGTTGTTCAATTCCATAAACTGAAATGTACAAAGAAATTACAATTATAAACATTATTCTTAAAAATTTGCCTTAAAATTCACAATTATTTATACTGTTTTCCTATAATAGACAAATTCGTGAAAATACTATTGTCTATGTTGATTTCTATTATCATTATCTATCATTTTCTCTTTATGACAAATTTAATCTTATAAATCAGCGTGACGGGAATCGAATTTAACAACAAAATTAATAAATCTAAAATGTGCATTATCCAACTACTTATAATTTCTGTCTCTGTTTCCAATCGTTTCGTTCTCAATTCTTTGTCTTTATTTTAAGTTTCTATTATTCTTCTGTTCTTAAGGATATATTCTGTGAGTAAGTAAATAAATAAATGAACGAATGAATGAATTTTGTAAAATCTTGTAAAAGACAAGGAAAGATAAATGCCATCTAGAATTCACATTGTCCTTGTGTTTCATGCAATAAGTTTTATAAAATTAAAAATAAAGTATCTGCTAAACTAATACTTTATTTATATATATTGTAGTTATCGGTTATTATAATTAGGTGTAGGTAATTATAATTTTAGTTATGTTTAATTATATAAACCAGATGGCCTGTTTGTTGATAGAAATACGATAAAATATGAATGTAATGCAAGAAGCATAATGTAGGCATGGAACGTTTTTTTTTTGTAAAAAGCAGAGTCGAGCGAGTTGAAGAACCTTGAGAGTCGAGAGAGTCGTGAGAGGGCATTCAGAAAGAACCGTTAAAAGTGTCAATTGTGTTATTAAAAGTGTTTATTTGATTTGTTAATTCGTGTTGCTTGAATGTTATTTGCTTTGTTTAACTGTTTGTTGTTCTATCATCATTACTTTTGTAGGCAATAATTTCACAAATAGAATTTTCGTCAACAACAAAGCGTGTATTTCCTTGATAAAACGGAAGACTGGTTCGGACGTGCGATCTTGACGACGTTCTCCCGACAGAGTGTCGCCTGGCTTCGTGTCCTCGTTCGGGTATCCTCCTCGGTCCAACCCTCGTCCGGATACCCTAGCTCGGTTTACAGGCGTCGGTCATAAACATTGGAATCGGCCCGTGGTCCTTAATCTCGAGTGGTCTCTTCTACCGAATAGCCAAGGAAGTCTTCCCACGCCTACGGGCGGCGTGGCTAACATTTGCTTACACTTTTATTAAATAAACATTATTTATATTATATCTCTAGAATATCTTTTTAGAAAGAACTTTTTATAAAGACCGAGCTGAATCGATCAAAAATCATGGATTAAAAACCGACTGATTCAAAAAATGATTTTATTGAAGTATTCGATGATATGAAATCTTTGAAATTTAGGCTGACTTTGTACTCTCCGAAAATTCTTTACTCAAAAAAAAAAATCATTATTGATATATTATGGCTATCTCTGTTTCTTATTAACGGAGATTTTCCATATCTCCAATAATATAACAAAGATATTTAAATCAATACTTTAATACTGTGGGATACTGTGGGAATTCTGAGAAAAGGCCCAGAACTTTCCCCAGTGCCCAAGAGACGATCGTCACCTGTGGAGTGCCACTTGGGATGTTGTTTAGAGTGAAGGCTATGCCTCGAAATATTTGTATAAAGTCACCCAGGCCTAGGTCTTAGAAATATTAAGGATACGAATGTGTTTGTGTGCATGAATGTGTGAGAAGAATAACGAAGCTTTGAGAAGGCATATTCCAAAGAAATTAGGAGAGAGACATCAGAGAGCAGCGAGTCGCGAGAGTATAAAGATTATAGAGAGTTTCGAATTGAGAGAGAATGCAGAGAGTGTAGCGAGTTTTAATATGAGAGCGAGTTTTAATCTGAATATTTTTCTGTTACGGCTGCATTAGAACTTTTGTTTTCTATCAAATCCCAGAAAATTCGAAACTCGTCCGGGATTCCCACAATACTTATATTATAACATGTAAACATATTTTTCAAAATTTAGGACTTGCGCGCCACTCATCAACTGAAGTGTTTATATTCGCACATTTGCGACGAAAGTGATACAATTGAAAAAATTATATTCTTCAAAAGAAACGAAAACCAGTTTTAGAACAAAATTAGAAATTTTATTAATCAAAAGAAAAAAAAAAAAAGAAGAATGATAGAGAAGAATTTTTTATCCTATTAACGCGTATTTGTTCACAATAATTATCGGTATAAAGTTCATACAATAAAGTATATCCACATAAATCAGAATTATTATTATTATTATTATTTCCAATATCTTGGAAATATGTTATTTTGTGCTATCGATCTTGGTATTTAAATTTCGTTGGGCTTCAGTATTGAGATAACTTTAGCTTTTCTCCAGTTGTTGATGAAGATTTTATGGATTCATATACAATTATACAAAAGTCTTAAGAAAAAAAGGCATTTCTTCCAGGCATTATAAGAGATGTTTAAGCAATCTATTTGATACTTTTTAGATTTATTTGAACTATCTTCTGTCAGTTTTGGTCGATCCCCGGAGAGCGTGATGCCTGTTAAAAAGTCTCCGGACAGAATCGGTGGAGCTGAAAGTTGAGCTATTATTTCTGAGCTAATTTTTCAAGGTCTTGCAAATCAAGGGGGGAAACTATTAGGAACGTAGATATCGCAGATGTGAATTCTTTTTGGGAATGAAATAGATATTGCGACGGCTTCAAAGTTTGAATTTAGAGGGATTTCAGTAGAATCATATTTGTCTGAAATTACAATGACCACTTCTCCGCTGGCGTTTTCATTTGCCCGGTTTCTGACAGTTGGATGGTACCATAGCACCGGTTGCTACGTACTCATCACTATGGATACGAGCGAAGACTGCTGGTTAGAGACACCGTGCGTGTGGCGCGTTTCTTTTTCGTCTTCGTCAGAAGTATTGCGAGGCTCATGGTGAGAAGCACGTGCGAAACATATATTGTAAATATACTCTTTGTTAATTCCATTGTAAAATATAGAATATGTATTAAACAACTTATTTAAATCCATTTGGTGAATTCCACGGAAACCTAATTCACCACATTGACGAAGGTACTGAAATGTTTTAGTGTAGGCTGGTGATTTTTTTTTTGGAGGCAGATAGAATATCACGGGTGAATTTGTTTTACGAGAATTTGAAGTTGTTCATAGTGGGTATAGTAACCGTTTATGTTCCGCTGTATTATTGTTTTCATAATGAATTATGGGGAAGCTTTGGATTTGGAATTTGTTGCGATTACGGATCTTATGAAAATTCGATGTCGGATTCAGATGAGCAGCTGAATGACGATCTTAGTGAGCAGAGTCGATGTATTCTATTTTTTATGCTTCTCTCGTTTAGGTGGGGGTAGATTTCTTAAAGAAATAAGCATAATTAATTAGCATATTTTAAACAGATATTCATGGTGAAAAGGTATACCATCACCTTTTAAAATTATAACAAATAATATACATATATCATTTAAAGTTTTTTTTTGAATCTTACATACTAAACCGCAACTAAGACTTTTTCTTAAAATGCGGTTAATTTTGCCTTTACTTTTTTTTTCCAAAACTAATACTATGTATGCTTTTCTAGAAGTAAAATAGATCTAGATTTTGAGTTGTAATAACTTTTTGAGAAAATTATTTCACTTCATGTTCCTCGTGATATTATATTACGTCAATTACGCACCAGAGGTTCGTATGACAAGATAATTGTAATTATCTATTTATTATTGCAAGCTTGACAATGCACAACATCTTTCGAGAATCACATTTGTATCAATTATTTTATTTATTCATTAATAATAATCATAAATTACTTGATACTTCTTGTTTTAGGCATTGCACGCCGGCAACGACTGTCCCAGACGCCTGAGATTATCGGAGAGTTTCCACAAACCCCTATAAAACACCCAAATCGCCGCATATCCCCCATCTCGTGTGCTTTGCGAAAGTCACTTTCCTCAACGCCCGGGCCACAAAGGAATTGAGAGTCTTGTGAGAAGAGTAAATTATGCGGTGTTTCGGGATCACGAGCCAGACTCATCAGTGAGGCTGAATGGCGGCGGCGACCTCTGCCCCAGAAGCCTTGAAGCAGCACACTGCTACAACTATTGGACTAACAGTCGAATTATACAGAACGAGGAATGAGGCGACTACCCATTCTTGACCAGTACGCAAACAGCGCTGTTTAACTTGCACGATCGCCGTTAATCCACCAGTTACTCATAGCTGTACCCGTCGTTGGGATTTATTGATATGGAACTTAAATATTAACAGCGAGACATAATACAAGGATAAATATGTAAATAACGCAAAAAAGAACGAAATATGTAAATGAATCCAATAACGGATAAAGCCAGCGGTGAAAGAAGACAGAAATGAGAGTAGGATTTAGGATCTATGCGTAAGACCTACAATGACAACAGCAGCCAAGATGTTCAGTAAACGTCACAAAATAAACAGAGTAGTGATATACTCAAGTGAAGGCCTACGTTATTTACATATTTTAATCAAAATTGAGTCACAACAGGACAAACGTCGGGACAAAACGATAGCACGCTCTAAAAATTATTAAATTTCCTTTTATTAAACAAATAGTACGGAATTTTCTTTATTCTTCCGTAGTGTGTAGTGTATTTTCCAGTTTGTATAAGTAATATAAATCAAACATTTACAATACATCTTGTGTTATTAAAAAAAATATATGATTATATTTATCGAGTCAAAGTAATAGTACATTTCGTGAAATGCAGTAGGTAGAAACAAGATAATGATGTTTAATGATTAATATGGCCTTTGCATTTAATAATGGCAACAATTCTTTGAGATAGAGATTTATATAGGTTTTAATTATTTTTGGTTTATTTCTTCCTTCTTACAATATATTTTTTTAATTTATTAATATTTGCGTTTTCCATTTCAATATACGACACTCGACAAATTCCTCCAATAATTTTCTATAATATTTAAATCCGGAGATTTGGCTAGCCATTCGAAAAAACGAATTTTTTTTTTATTTGTATGTTTTGATATTGCTTTCGTGATATGCACGACCGGTTACCATGTTGAAAAATATAAAAAAATACTTTTTCCCAACACTTCGTGTCGTATACGTGTTAATTTGGTCTTCAATCATTTCAATATGTTTTTAACTATTTAATTTTCCTATAATAAATTTTCCTACTTCCATCTTACCGTGTTAATCAATACCTCCGTAAATCAATTATACCGCTTCTATGAGTCGACGAAACAAAAGTTGTTGCTCCTTTCGAAATCATGATGACGTGTAGTGCAGTAGTAGAGATTCGTCTAAATTCAACCTTTTTTTATCGGTAAATCTGATGTAATAATCTACACACTCCTACTAGTTTACGAGATACGAGAATGTGCTATCATTTCATCTCCGGATGTAGTACGACTTTAACAATTTCTGGACATTCATTATCGTATACAGAGTACCATAATATTATATGTCGCAACAGTCAGTATCCTTACACTTTATTTAAGTGGAAATTAACGAAAATATCGAACTATCGAGATATTTGCAAAGAAGTAGTATTGTTAGCAGTACAGTGAATTGAACTATAGTCAATTAATTATGTAATGACGTGACATTAATTATGTAGAACAATTATGCGGCCGTGACAACGTCTTATTATATGGCCGTGGCATAATAAGAAGTTGGATACAATTACATTATCACATAATTCAGACCTGTTGAACTTTCTCCCCTCTGCAAGTTGTGACGCCAATTCCCCTTCTTCATTTTTTCGAAGGAAAATGCACACACAACCTAACCCAAACAACGCTCATTCGATCGAACGTTTCCTCTACTACGTTTGGTCTGCTGTCATATGCCACGGCACAGTCGATAGTACAATCGATGAAACTGATACTTTTGAAACGTGGCGCACGTCAACGAAATTGAAATGCAGCGGTAAGGCTCATGTGGTCTAATTCACCAATTCTTCTAACTCTGCTGATTAACTCTGGATGATAAAACTGATTCTTACATTGCTCCTCAGACAGATTCATGAGATTTTCGTTTTCTCTTTCAAAAAATTTCAAGGAGAGTTAAGTTGAGGAGTGGGGAACATGTTAAAAACAATCAGGAACGATGAGAACGAACTTCGGTCGAACTTATTATATTTCGATGACGATACTTGTAAATACTTTGTAATTAGTCGTACTTTTAAATTATAAATATTTTATTAAATCAATTCGTGTGTTCTTAGACAAACATGAATATTGAGAGAACAAATTACATGACACATAAATAAACAATTTCCTTGTCCTTGGTAACTTGTAATTTTATACGTCAGAAACCGATCATATCGTTCAACTGCTCGATCTGCGAAAATCGCGTCATCTTCTGCATATTAGGTAAATAATCACTTTTAATCTTAATACTGCAACATTTTATATTGTAATTTCTGCAATTATATAATTATTCAAAAATCAAAGATAGACGTACGAATCTTAAGTGTTATTTTATAAATTATAAGGAACAAAGTAAAAGGAATATCGTTTGTAACAAAATGGCAATTGTGTAAAATAAATTTTGAATGTGTAACTTCTTCAAGCGATGCAGAAAATTTTTAACATGGGTTTAGTTCACGAAATAATTATTTATGCAAGTTAAATTCGTTTCTGACTTTTTCATTTTACATGCATAGAATAACACAAATCATAGAAGTTATTAGAAATGATGTACTACGGGAAGCATATGATAATATGAATAGTAATAAAGATAATTATTATTCAAAACTTATATCAAACAGTTATACAATATTTCAAAACTCTCGATCTTATACTTAATAATTTTTTACTCAATAAATTGTTTAAAAGTCGACGACATCGAATGACAATATCCCCTTAATTCTTTTAAACTTTTGGATGTCATTGCATAAATTAAGTATAGTAGATTCACAAGTCCTTTGCTCGTTTTGATAAACTTTCTTTGATCGTGTCTACAAAAAATAATGAAGAAAATAGCAGGTAAATAATAAATAATGCATTTAGAATTGTACTATTTATGTCTCTATTCGTGCAAATATTATTCGGTCTGGAAATATGCAAATTCGAAATGATAATTCCTCAAACTCCACTTCAAAAGCAAACTATTATGCTAAATCCATGAGAACATTCTCTCATTCTTTGTAAACAAATTTATATTTACTTAAGTGCTGCCACGAGTGGGAAATATCGATCGAATAGTTTGCCATCATATAACTGTGAACGATTATTACCCAACTATTTCGTTTTTCGCATTCATTGTATATTTTTGTGGCTCTTGGATTTAGGGAATATCTGCAAAAACTCAAAAGTCGATTGATGTTCCGAAGTAGTAACATACAGGTAATCAGTATTTTGATAGTTTTCAGAAATGCAATGTCAATACAATATTTATTGTAACGACGTAAACGTAAGACGAAGAAGTTCCGTCTTACCTTTTTTTATAATATTACTATCAAATGATGCAAAGCACTCATCTCTAATGTCATTTATAGTTGAAATAATAATAATAATCAAAAACAGAGTAAATAACTGACGGTTTGATTGATAGTATGCACGATAAGAACTTTCTATTGTTGTTGATATTACAACATTTTTGGGTTTTCACGCAATCTTATTGATATTTTTACGAATGTAATTAAAATTATAAGAATATAAGCATAATATAACACAGCGTGTGTCCGAAAAATAAATTAATAAATCAAGGGGGATTATTTACGAAAAAAATGCAAGAAAGGAATATAGAATAAAAAAATTCCGAAATGAGACTTCGTTTTTTAATATTGAGTTTAAAAGTTTAACAAGTATACTTAAATTTAACTAATTTTAAACGTTTGAAGAGAAGAAGATTGTTCTATGTGCAAAAATATGTAGAAAGTGTACAATATGATTTCTTTGTAAAATGTTTCGTTTTCCAGGAAATCGAATTTGAAAATTTATCAAGAACACCTAGACTAAAAAAATTCTTAACGAAACATATTCAAAGTTCATTTTTTTGAAAATGATGCCTTGAACAAAAAAATTTCATTTCATATTTTTCACTTGTCTTTGTACATAGAATCTCCTTCTATCGATAATTCGTGCTAGTCTAGTACATAGTATTTAAATCATATATTGTAATATGCGTTTTAAAATTTATGTATACATGGCAAATATTCTAACGCAACGCTATTCTCGGAAACGAAGGCTTTAATGAAAAAGTTTTATTCCTTTCTTCCGACTCACTATTACATATGTAGATGCTCCCAATCGATTGGCCTCGAGTCGCGAAAATACGTACTGTACATAATATATGTATCTATATTATTTATACATGATTATTGTAATATAATTAAACACACAATAAGAATATAATTATAAATGTATAAAAATGTATATATTTTGAAATACAATGAATCGATAGAAAATTATTTTGCCTAATGCTATAGGAGGTGTTTGTACTAGATATTTTAAATATTTTTTCATATTATGTGCATTTTACGCAATTTTACATTTTTAAATTTCTCATACATTATTGAAAATCATCTATCTTGTCACAATTTAATAAAGGAAGAAATATGATATTACATGTGTCTGAAAATGGAGAATGGATGAATTTTCATCTGAGGAACATACAAGAGTAGTAATGTATAACATATATAATTGCGATATATTTACAAACATTATTGCAATCATTAAAAGAATTTTAAATTGTTATAGTGCTATAGGAGATGGATAAATTTTAATATTTTCTGCTTGAACTGCATAGTATGTTATGTTTTTTTGTCTTCATTCGCGTCTCACATTGTGACGACATGTCCTTCTTACTAACGTCCTCAGCGCGTGGCATTAATGAAAAAAAAAAAAAAAAAAAAACAATAGAGAGCTTTAAAGTTTCATTTAAGGTAAGATAATCGTCGTATGGCAAATTTGCAAATTTTAAAAATCATGACTGGACTATGCATCTCATGCATTCGCGAAAAGTTTATAAATATGGAAATTTCAAGGATTCGTGTATATGTAAAATATGTAAAAATACGTGAAACATTCAAAATAAAGAACTTGTTATAATATTTAATAGTGGAACTAAATTTCTGCTCAACATGTTTCTTAACTGTATTCATAAAAATTCGAAATTTCATAAAAATCCGCACTACTGAAAACGATGAGAAAAGATGAATGAATGGAATACTACATAAAATTTATTTTTAATTAGGGATACTACATAAAATTTATTCAATCATTCACCAATATTATATTCAACTATTTTAACGTATAAAATTATTGTTTTTTTAAATTTTATTTTCTATTAAAAGTAATATACTTCCATACCATTATTCACATGTTGAACATGTTACAAAATAATCTTATACATTTGTAATGGTATAGTGTCTAAAACAAATGCCAGTTTTTCATTAAATATTGATTTACATATTTATTTGATGTAGATGAGCATTTCATGAAAATATGTCGTATTATGGTCTCCGGATCATCCTTTTATGAAGTAAAATGTGTCTTCGGTTCCGATGTTGAAAATACTCATAAATATTTGAACACTTCTAAATTATTGCAATATTAAGTACAATTAATATGTATTAATTTCTTTGATTTAATCTTAACGTATACGGCTAATAAATACTGATAAGTAGATAATACTGTAATGATTATAATAATGGAGATTCTGCAAAGTGATTTCAATTGTATCAGTCCATTGTTGAAATTTTAAAAATTACACTGAAACAATTTATACAGATTTCACGGAGCAGTATTACAATTATTTCTACAATGGCAATTCTATCACACACATCATAAGTTTTTCGTTCTTAAGTTTTTTTGAAGTTGACGTGCAATGCACACCGATAGTCAGTTATCTCAAAAGCGATTTATGGACTGAGATTATTTTTTAAAACAATACGTCGTAAGAGGGCGAACAATACGCTAACGCTATCCATACAGATACATATTTATTGGAATTTGCTCAATTCTTAATACAATTCTTTATAACATGTAATATAATATATTATAATATAATTAAAAACCCAGAAAATGAAAATAATAAATTTATTGAAGCTCTAATTAATCGTTAATTTTTTAACTCTAGTCAATAGAGGATCGAAGTAAAATCTGTGTCGAGAAGTTTGAGCAGCGGGAATTGCTTTTATGGACTTCATTTCAAGTTTTTTCAACCAAGCCTGTCGAATTGACGAGCCAACCGTTGAATTATATCTATTTTATGCAATAAAAGAAAGATCATCTCTCCATATCTACTTTATTTTGTTGTTTCTTTCTCCTCCGGACGCTGCACAAGCACCATCTTTATCCGCTTTTTGTAACAAAAATTACATATCAACTTTTTTAAATATTAAAATATGATAAAATAATACAGGAATATATAATAAGTTATTATAGTCAATTATTAAGACCCTAGTCATAACTTATGAAAAACTGAATTATGAGTTACGAAAATGCATCGCTGCTAATACATATATGAAAAGAGATTATAGAAAATTATTTTTCTATAAAGTGACAAAGTTAAAAAATTAGAATCCAATATATGTGTGACAGTTTGTATGTAGTAAACGGTAGAAATATCGATTAGGGTCTGGAGGGAAAGAAAAAGGGTACGTAACCTGTCCATTATGATCGCACACTCTCCCTTTAACAATGGAAATATTTCCTTTCTTTCTATTCGTTAGATTAGATTGTTGGTGAGTAATATCGTGTTATAGAATAAAGATAGATCTGTTGTAGGTAAGCAGGTTCCTAATCAACGAGACATATTAAATGCTAATTAACTTTTAATTTGTTTTTTATTAAAGTCGTTTTAAAATCGTATTACTCACTTATAATATTAAACTATATTTTTTTCTACAGAATAAATAAATAAATATATGGGTATAAATATATTGAAAGTGCATAGAAATATGTACTTGAAATTAGATTAATTTATTTTATCGACATGTCTAACAATTAGTTTTGTCACTTTTTGGCATTCCGCGTGACTTCTCCGAATGAACTTGTAGTAATAAGATTAGTTTTAAGTAAACTAATATTTAAAATATATTTTCTTAGTAATTAAATTATACTAGTAAATGATAGAAACGCTGATAGATGATGCCGTCGCTGGGAAGACAGCAGCTCACGCAGGTTACAGTAAAAATTGCTAAAAGAAAGGTGATCGCACAGAGTAGTCTTTAGACTCCCGATTGGGAGAGCTAGCGTGGTCTTTGACTTGAAAGAAGAAGTCCCGTGGGTAGTGCTAGGCACGCATAGAATGACTTCGCCGAGGAAGTCCCGTGAGTGGTGCAAGGCACGCCTGGAGAATGAATGGCTTCGTTGAGGAAGTCCCGTGAGGCGCGCTCGTCGTCAGGCTTCACTGTTAGCACTGTTGTTCCTTACTCGTGCTGGGCACGTTGATTGTCTCGATTGCTGGAGAAGGACGCTGCTTACTTCGTACGTAGGAAAAAAGGGAATTCTCCTCAGAGAATTCCTTCTCCGTTGCTGAGTCAAGTTCTCGCCTAAACTCAGAGACAAAGCATTATTTGTTGAAGTGTGCTCGATGTTTGACCGTGGTCACACACAGGAGAACTTGCACCGCACAGATAAAAACTGACACTACGTTGCCGAAGTGATCTCGAGGGTTGTTCAGAACGAACTGGCCGATGCTCGGGCTTGTGCCTCTTCTCCCAAATTTGGGATTCAAGGCGATAGTCTGGCGTTCATGCACAGGTCTGCCGGAGACGTGCTTTACCTCGGTGCGAGCGATTCCTCTCGGACGACAAAGTCCAGGCACCAGGAATGTAGGCTCGCATGACGCTCGACCATATTGTTACGCGGGATTTGAATAGAACACTTTTCTTATATGACCCGGAATACCGTAGTATTCCAGCGTAACTTTTATTTATACAATAATACAATAAATTAAACACTTACATTTAGTTGACGGAATGGAACTGACTTGAGGAGTTTGGGGATGGCCCTTTTATACCTGTTTTATCGGAGTTTTGGGATATTGTTATCGTTGTTTTGTTGGTGGATGAGTCATTGTTACAGTCATTACAATATGTGATTCATGGTGACTCATCGTTACACGTATGACGCTCCAAGTGTCGAGGAATACCTAGAATTGGTTCTTTTCAAGGATTGCTTTCTATTATTTTTAGCCTTGAGAAAAGTCTAGAACAAGTCGTTTTCACGAAAGAATTTTTGTTTTTTCCCAGGCCAAGCGACTGGGGTTCTGAGAATTTTGCTTAGGACATCCGCTGCTTTAGAAATAAAAGTGAAAGCGTGAGAGCGAAAGTTGGCTCTTTCATTGCCTCTACTTTTCAAACAAATATAATTGGTCGTTTCGAAAATATTTTCGCTTAGCCTTGAATGAATCAATCGAAATATTTTATGTTATGTATATCAAAAATATCTGCATAATACAACGTTTTATAAGAGAAACGTTTCAAATTGACACAAGCAACGAAATTATAGTGAAGAGCGGCGAGGAGAGCGGCGAGGCTAGCAGAGCGGTGCGATGCATGTTTATAGTGACGCGGAAAAGGGGAGGAGCGAAATACCACAGCGAGCCATTCTTCTCAATATGTCTCAAGATGTCTTTGAGGAAGCAGCAAAAACTCGTGCTTGTAGAAAATATTACAATTAAATATCACATATTACTGTCATATCTCGCAAAAGACAAGATCAGAAGATAGAAAAAAATAATAGAAATAATAGAAATAGTAAAAAAAAAAAAAAAAAAAAAAATAATCGTGCATCAAGTTTCAAGGAATCATTGTAAAGAGATGACACTTCAATCTTCAAATCCATTGTAGATTCAGTAATGAAAAAAAAATTTTTCAATGTTTTCACATATTATGATAATTTATAATATTTTCAAGAAGAAAAGTACCATTTGCTATATAACGTGAAAATATCTTAAAATGAAAAAGCTAGAATTTTAAAAATAGAAACCTCTAGCTTATTATTGTACGAATGTTTGAATATTGATGAGACTCGCTGTACGCTCTTCTTTATTTCACACATTCAAAATTTGTATTATGAAAAGATATTGATCGTTTGAACTCACTGTATGCAAATTTGAAACGTTTGACAATTACAGTGACGTGCACGAAGAAAAAGAAAGAAAAGCATCGGCGCATTTATACTATGTTATATCGCAAATACGTTTGTCAATAAAAAGATTTCAGCCACAAGAAATGGACGCATTTTGGAACGAGATTCATCGCATAGAATAATTACCATGATAACAACCGAGATTATACGGTTTTACGAAACAAGCATGCGCAGATATTCTTTCATTCGCCTATGCACTGATGCGACGTGGCAGTGAGGTGTTTGCAACAGATTTCAACTGACTCGATGTTTATTCATTAAAGCAATAGCAATGCCATTTCACCACGCCAGCTGAGTACGAACAAACGAACGAACGTTGGTGAGATGTTAATTCGATGCATCAGGATCGTTATATGCAATCGTTACATGTTGTAACTCCATATAGCACGTTCGAGAAACCAGAAAGCAGGAGTACGTATCTTTCGTTAAATAAAATTTTTATATCAAACAAGTAAGAGATTTATTCGCATTAATGTCATGTATAATTTGAAGTACACACGTTGTTTTTATGTTAATTGTGAACATAAAACATGCACAAATATTTTTTTTCAGACTGTCAGAGAGTAAAAAAAAAAAAAAAGGGAAGAAATCAATTGAATTTGAATTTGAATTTGAATGAATGAATTGCGATTTGAAACTTTATTCCCGTGTTTAAGTACGATATTAAATAAGAAATATTATATTAATATTATTAATATTATATTAGTATTATTTTATTCACACCTACAGAGAAATAACTGTAACAATGACAATGAAAAATTTAATTTAAACTGATATAATAATTTGAATTATATAATTTTGCAAAGAGAGATCATATAACGATCTACTTGATCGTATTTTAAAGTGTGAAGCTTTCACTTTGAGAATCCTGAGTTCGTTTTTTTTTTTTTTTTTTTTTTTTTTTTTTTCGAAGATGACTTCACATAGCGCAGGAAATATTTTTTTTCAAAAATTACAAAAATTCAAACGTGTGTAATAATTTTTTTCATAACTAGATCCACTATCATTTTGAAAGTTGAAGTCTTATTTCGTCATCTAATGTTCTAAATTCAATGAAATGGTGAAAAAAAATCGTACAGCGAGTTTTAACCCTCTTAGTACCTTACACTTTTTCTATATACTGTCCAACACTACAAAGCATTGTAGAAATAGACGGTATAAAAATTTCGGTAAAACAGAAATGCAAACATTTTGTAAAAATAAGAGATCAGTAAGAAAAGCCAAAGTATTCAAATGTTCAAAGTATGAAAATAAGACAACAATCGCAGAGCTGATATATTGATTCTTAATAGAAAGTTTAAAGAATCATTGTAAAGAGAAAATTTCAATTTTCGAGACGATGGTGGATTTAGTCATAAAAATTTTTTAATATCTTTTTACACGCGTTTTGTATAATTTTTAAATTTAAAAAAAAAAAGGTACCTGCACTTTTCCACTTGTTACATGATGTAAAGTCATCTTTATAAAAAACAGAAACGAATAAAATGGACTGATAAAATAGAGACTTCATGCTTTCAAATGAAACCGGTTGGATCGTTATAAAGATACATCAGTTTAAATTATCAATAATTTTTTATTGTCATTGGTACAGTTATGCTTTTCACTATATGTTGCTTTCGCGATTAATCAGTGAAAAACAAAAAGACGAAATTTACGTATTACGTAGGCGCATGTATTATTTTATTTGTAACATGCTACAGTTTCATTACAATGATAATTAAAATTATTTAAACGTTACGTCACTTATCGATAAATTCTTTTTTACTAATTGTCGGTATCATATTTGCTACTCTGTTGTTAATATCAGATCAATAGGAGACCAAACGAATCTCAGGAATGCATTTGTGCCGTGTCGTTTAACCTCTTATTGTTAGTTACTGAACGCCACTATAGTGGCTTTCGCCGTATATCATTTTTTTGAACGGTACGCCATTATAGTGCCTTTCGCATATGTCATCTTTTTGAACGGTGCGCCACTACAATGGCTCATTTGTTTCTCAGTCGAAGAGAGTCGCACCGTTATGCTATTGTTGTTTTTCAAACTCTTTATACTGGAATAAACTTCTTTCAATTTCAAAACTTTAATTCACTATATTATTATATTTATATATTACTATGTTATATATTTATTATATTATATTTATATATTATATTTATTATATTATATTTATATATTATATTTATTATATTATATTTATATATTATATTTATTATATTATATTTATATATTATATTTATTATATTATATTTATATATTATATTTATTATATTATATTTATATATTATATTTATTATATTATATTTATATATTATATTTATTATATTATATTTATTATATTATATTTATATATTATATTTATTATATTATATTTATATATTATAATTATTATATTAATTTATTATATTGCAAAGTTTATCCTAACGCAATTACATAATGTAAAGCACCACCAAATATAAATTTCATCATTAAATTTTTGCACGGTTCGCGTTAACCCTTGTTTTACAGAAATATAGCTTCGCGCAAATAATCTCGCCATAGTGGAAAGATTGATAACCTAACTATAGTAGAACATGCTCGTTTCTGAATAAAAATATTAAATGTAGGGTAATATTAAATTTCAAAATTATATTTGCATATTGATGCAACGATATCTTTGTTGAATGTTTGAATAATACCAAGAACGCGGCAAAATTATCAAGAATCTCAGAAGTCTTGGAGGCGATTCTAGATTGTTATACAATGCACGTAATGAGGTTGAAGGAAGTGCTATTGCTGATATAATATGAGAAAGATTGTAAGTCTTATGATACATATAATTATTGCTACAATTTTTTTAAGGATTTCCAATGAAAATTAATCACATCAGTGTAATACAAATTAATCAGTATTAAATAGACTACAAGCAGCAATACAAAAAAATTAAAAAAATTTTTTTTTTTGATGAAAAATCACCTTTTTTTAAAATCACCCTGTTTTTTTTTTTAAATTGCACTACACATTTTTCACTTGACAGCTGATGTTAAGTTGAATTTGAAGAGCTAATGTCGAGTCAACGAGCTATTTCTATACTATTTCGTGATCTCCAGATGACTTGAGTTTTGAAATTTGAACTTAATCGAGCAAAACGCTATCGTGAAAAATCATTTGATCAGAATCAATTTTTTCTTTTTTTAAATCTTTTGGTTTCGTTAAAACAGCAGATCGTCAAATTCGTTTTGACACCAGGTGCAAGACTATGAACTCAAAAATATATAGTGCAATTCAAGAAATCCAAGGTCACTGTGATTTTTCATTAAATTTTTGAATTTTTGAAAATTACCCTTTCTATTTAATACAGATTAATTTTTATTCGTCAAATAAAATTGTTTCATTCCATTATTGGAAACACATCAAAAATCAAAACGACAATTATACATGGGATACCTTGTATGTTAAAGTAACAATTCTATTAATGAACTATGAGATGCAACTAATTTCAAGAACAAATATATTCATGAAAAACTGTCTAAGGACACTCACAGTTTTTAATAAAACTCTCATATTTCGTGTTAGGATCTTCAACTACAATATTAGGTATTATAATATAAGTTTCTTTATACAGGGTGTCCCATTTTCATCATTTGTATTTTTACAAGCTACCGCCATTTATTATTCGAAAAAATGTTTTCAATTAAGCTTGTTCTGTTCAGAGAGAATATTCAGAGAATATCTTACGATAACCATTGGATTTGTTCAGGCGTTTCCTCGAGATCTCGCTTTATTTATTATTTTTTTAAGTATTTAGTCATGTTTTTTTTTATGTATTAATTAACACAACTCGACGTTCCCTATTAATTTAGTAGACATTTTAACTACAATTTTGCATGAAAGACACTATGAACGCAAGAATAATTCCTATTATCTCTCGCTTTTGATTCTCCGATTTTTAAAAATAGAATTGTCTGTTTCATCGATGCAGCTCGATATTCTTTATTAAGATAATAATAACTCGTGTACGTCGGAAAATTATTAATTTAGAAAATATTTTAATTCATTATTATTAAATAGTATTTTAGTAATATTAATAGTATTTTAAATAGTATTTTAATAATATTAATAGTATTTTAAATAGTATTTTAGTAATATTAATAGTATTTTAAATAGTATTTTAGTAATATTAATAATATTTTAAATAGTATTTTAGTAATATTAATTTAATAATAAAATTTAATAAAATATTATTATTGATATTTATATTTTAATTTGAATATTACTAAGAAATCATCAACTTCTTTTATTAATGATAGTTTTATATACTAATATTGACGTAACAAAAAAAAAAAAAAAAAAAAACATCATGTTGCATCAATTGATTTTCGCTATTTTATAATAAAATGCACGGATGTTTACACAAATCCGTATTATGGTTGCCGGCGTATCCGCGTTCGTGCTCGGAAACAAAAAAATATCGGAGGCTACCAAATGTGATCGGAGCACGATTGATCCACGAACGAACGGTGACGGATACAGTGAAATATAATAAATTGTTATGCTGGGTCGACACTGAACAGTTCGTGAGCAGTTTGTGACTTTTGTGACAATAAAAAAACTTTAAACAAATATCATACATTTTGATTTAATATAAATCTATGAGTCAGTAATTGTTTGATAAAGTTAAGGAATATTAATATAAATTTCACCAGATGAAACGATCGAAACAGAACGTCTATTAAGATTGTTTAATTACCATCACCATTATTATTTATATATATATAATTATATATATATAATTTTAATTATTATAATTAGAGAAAATATAATTCTATTTTCATATTTTATTTGTAATTAATTTACGAAAAAATTACAAAAAATAAACTTAAATTTTATTATTTTATATTTTATACATTTATCATTATAATTATATTATTTTTCTTTAAAACATACAAACTTCAAATGTTGCAAGAATTCTTTCCACCACCGCTGGATGTATATTTAAAACAGACTCTGAATACTTTTTTCATGAAACCAAAAATAACGTAGGTATTTAAGTATTCCTATTTAAATGCCTATAAGTATAAGATTGAACATTGTGTCTTAATACTTTATTTATTCAGCATGACGCGACGAATCAATTTATGGAGAAAAAATCGTGAAGTTCCATGCAACTGCATTTTTATTAAAAAAATCACATTGTACGACAATAAAGCTTGTCAGACAATGTAAAATCTTCTATCTTCAGAAACAGAATTATAATAAGGCTCAATTATGCAGATTCATCCTGTATAGATATATAAACTGATTTTCTTTTATAAATAGTCCAATCACTTTATATTCCGAGAATTTATTATTGTAGTAGTAAAAACGCTGTATTGTGCCTCGTATTATGCACGTGCAATGGCATGAATGAAAAATAAGAGAATGTATGCGAATGTATGGGCAGTGCAGAATACGAATTATTTAAAATATATTTCCTTCTTTTTATCTCTTTCATTGCATCGATTCCACACTATAGTAGTAGAATGTTCTAGAAATTATTTTAGGCGAAACATTCTATACGCACAATTTTGAATACAAACGGGACGTTTTTTATTTTTTTCGCGAAATAATTCCATACGCGAGAACATGTAAAATTTTTAAACAGAAAAGTTGGATAGTTGTGAAAAAAGAAAAAAAAAAAAAAAAAAAAAAAAAAACGAGCGTGAAAGATTAAACTGTTAAAAAAGAAAAAAAAAGAAGAAAAGGGAGAACAGTTTGTTCCACGTCAACGCAGGAATAACATGACACAAGCTTCACCTTACCGCAAGTTCACCGAGCTATGAGTAACAACGCACGAAATGTTACAAAGCGACCGAACAGCCAGAAGTTTCTTCAAGTTTCAAATTTAAAAATTCAAAAAGGCGAGGAATTCACTAGAGCCACAATGAGATGTAAAATGAAAGAGAACGTATGGTTTCGTATCTTCACCGTGTATATTTACATTCTCCAAGCGATAAAAGATGTAATAAGATATAAATTAATTAAATTTTAATTGAAGTCTATTTTTAATACACACAGAGCGATATTCAGACCTTCTTGACCACTTGCGCTGGCAACTGATTACGGACCAAACCGTATACAACAATTCGTCGCGTTCTTTTTGAACTCGTCGGTATGATATCACTGGATAGTAATTATTGAGAAGAGAATAAATTTAATATTTGTTTTGCCTATTTTCTTTTACTTAAATATATTTAAAACTGAGGAAATATTGCAATTTTGGGACAAAAGATTCTCGACGTGCATTCTAGCGTAAGAGGTTAACCACTTGCGCCGACAACTGATTGCGGACCATAACGAGTGACCAAACCGTATACAACAATTCGTCGCGTTCTTTTTGAACTCGTCGTCGGTATGATATCACTGGATAGAAATTATTGAGAAGTAATATATTTATCATTTGTTTTGCCTGGATTATATTTAAATATACTTAAAAAGCTGAGAAAATATTACTATTTTGGAACAAAAAATTCTCGACATGCGTGGCACGTCATTCCAGCGCAAGAGGTTAAACAGCTGGAGTTTTACTCTAGCGATAATTAGATGCAAATGCATGATCATTGCGATACGTTTAACGTATGATCTGTGATATCAAAGTTACATTGATGCAGATATACATATGTACCTAATAACAAGTGCTATGTATTCCTATGTATTCCGTATGTTTAAGTTATGTGACAAGAATTTCTTTATTTGCAAATGTGATAAATTTGTGTTTACCACCTGATTTATTCCCTTAATTCTTAAACGCATCGTAGCGAGTTTCTTAATAATAACATTCAATGTTGTTAATTTTGAAATTTTGAGAAGTAACGTATTTAAAAATGATTTAATGATAGTAATGACTTTGTAGATACGAGAACGACTTGGCATGCAACGCGCACTTTCACTCTCGATTCTGAATCTCGACTCTCATTCTTCAACTCTAGTTGTTTTATATGTTTTTTTTTTCGGACTTAACGTCGAGCTCGTTTGACTTCCATAAATTTTAGTTGACCAAAAAATAATTGCGTCTAATAGATGAATATATATTTTAAAATGTGTAGCGGCGATATCGATAAAAAGAAAATAGAGAAGAAATTAATAAGAAAAGCAAGCACTTGGTAAAACATGATTATATATATATATAATATTATATATTAATGTAAATTATATATATTAAATAAATAACATTTATTTTATTAATTCGTGTAATATTATCAATTAAAAAGGAGTAAATCTTCATATAAATTGGTGACCCCGATATGATCTTCACGATATATATAAATTGGTACAGATCACACAGTATACGAGAATATCGAGCAAGGATAAAAAAGGAATAAACCAATCAACCATTTCGAAGAAAATACAATAAATGGATATGTTATGGCAACAGAAGTTACATTCTGCGCCACGAATTAATCAAATTGAAGAAAAACTGAACAACCTAGCAAAAAATACTATTATTTTTTACAAATGAAACAGAAGCAGTTATCAAAGATATACAAGAATCTTTAAAATACAATTGTCGTTCACGGTTCAATTGAAAAACTCCAGGACAATCCCCAATGTGTGTTTCTATCGCAAAAAATTTGACACAATTGCAAAATTTTCAATCATTTTCAGAGAAAACCAGAAAAATCAAATTAGTTGCTGTATATAATATTGTATATAATATTTGTGACAGAAATACAAATGTAAAATTTTTAACAGATATTAATTCACTGGTCTCAGTTCCCTAGGTAGAAGAGAAAATTTTGGTTTTAAATTATATGCAGCAAATAATTTAATTACTGAAACATAAGGAAATAAAATTTCACATCTAGAACTGGAACTTCGGCGAGAATTTAAATATTCATTTATAGTCGCCGACGTTGCTATATACAACTTTATCAACTCGAGGCAAATTGGAACGAGCACATACATTAGGAATTTCCATAATGAATTCCCATGTTGATTTCAACGGTGTCTTAAATGAATTCATGGAAATAATGAGACTCACAATTCAACCACGAACTGCAAATGAATGCACGGTGAACCATTATATTATTGCAACAGGTCAACCAACAGCCGAGCACTCACAAAAGTTTCTTTCAGGCGAAAAAATTAAAAGCAGCAAAAGAGGAAATAGACTTTTCTCTAGAACGAGAAACCATTCGTTCATCGACCAGTCCAATTCATTTAATTAAAAGGAAAACAGGATTTTATAAAATTAAATGCACAAACAGTAAATAGATATGCATCACGCTTCATTGCTGATTTGTTTGAGAGAGTTTGACATGAGAAAACAATTTCTTCCAAATTGAACCTCACTTGGACAAACCACGATATTTTTTTTTTTTAAATAGGGGTTTAGCGTCGCATCGACTACGAAGTCTTTAGCGACGTGTCAAAATTGATTCTTTATAACTGGTCTAGTAGTTGGGTCTCCTTTAGATAATTGATAACGTTTTTTTGTTGTTTCTGGCAGGTTAGAGCGGTGTTTTGGTTTAATCCATATTTACTTCTTATGCTTCAGTATTTTCTGCATTCATGTAGTAGGTGCTGGGTGGTGATTTGTAGGTTGCAGGTGTTGCAGAAAGGAGGTTCTGTTTTGGTTAG
>NW_025109956.1:60106-76607 GCF_011392965.1 Frieseomelitta varia
ATAGCTATCCTTTCTTTTCTGCTTAGATTGTTATTTGGTATTTTTTGATAGAAATGGTGTGCTATGTCATGTATTTTGGTTCTATTTGTCGTAGTCCAAATTCTGCTTCATTCTTCTCTTTCCGCTTTGGTCGTTGAAGCTAGAAGGTCTTGGTGTGGGATTGGGATGTTGGTTTCTTTTGTTTGGTCGATTGTTGCTTCTTTAAACCACGATATTTATTCATGAGTTTAGCGATGAGTTACTATCGTTGTCGGTCTGATCTGGAAGTTTATGTAAAGTCCATTAGCTGATGTGTGAGATATGACAAGCTGTTATTTCTGTTGCTGGAATTTTTCTTGAATTTTTCAACAAAGGTAGTGACAATGTCTTGTGTTACGAGCTTGCCCCATAATCAGTTTCAAAGAATTGAATGCTGGGAGATTGGGAGCTATTCACAAACTTTTGGATTTTTTCCATACTTCAGATGTTGGTGTTTGGGAATTCAATCGATGTTACATAGTTTCTTCATTTGTCTCGATAATGGAGGGTATCATCTTTACCAGCAATTCAGAGGATTGCGTTGATGTAAGAAATTGAATTTTTGTTTGATTTAGGTAATACGTTTAATTCCTGATTTTGCAGGCCATCTTTAGCTAATTATTCTTTAGCTTCTTGATTATAAAGAAAGCAGTGTAGGCTGTCAGCGGAAGTGAAGATTCGGCAAGTCTCATAAGTTAATGAAAAATTTTTTGGTATTCTCGGAATAGCTATATATATACTTGCTTTCATTTATACTTATATTACACTTGCCTTGTACTACTATCCATATATACTTGCCTTACGCTTATACTAACATTATCTTTGTCCCAGTAGGTACACTAAATTCATATTTTATCTTAGCATAAATTAATAATAATTATAAATTAATAATAATATTTTTAATGATCTGTAGCCGTACCATTTGCCTTGATTATTGCAGCATAGCGATGAAGCATAGGTTTGATTAAAATTAAAATATATTCCAGAAAAATTTTATTTCATTCTACCTTTAAAGTTTTACATAATATAATCATGTTTTGTTTGTATCTTTTATTACGTGTCGTTTTGATTCTCCTCACAAATGTTCAATCCTGCGACTATGATGACCAATCCGAAATCCTTATCTTTTTGGATGACTGATAGGCACAACTTTCACAATCTTCGAAGAATGTTTAGAATTTTTGAATCTTCGTTTTACGAAGACCCAATTTTAGAGCATTTTTGCATAGTTCAATAAATGTGTGTTTAGAATATCTACATATACATTACATTGTCTATAATACCTTTAATTTCGACGTGCAGACATATCTCGAGTAGAAAATATGCTCCATACCATGAGGTTTCCTCCGCCATGCTTCGTCGTTGGTATTTGATATCTCACATTATATTTTTTTTTCCGTCGTTTTCGAATAAATTAAATTCCTATTCAGAAAATACCACCTTTTCCCAGTCTTCTCCGAGGGTCAAATGCAAATATCCTTTCGCAGATTTTATGCGGGCTCTTTGATTTTATTTTTACTAATTAAAGATTTCTTTGTCCCTGATCCATCAAAAAGACCCGCTTTGTAGAGCGATTCCTTCCTTTCGCAATTCACGAGCGATTTCGCGAGTAATTTTCTTTACATCTGTTTCAGACTTCCGTCTTATTACGCGTTCCATTTTTTTCAGTTATTTTTCATAGTCTCTCGCTTCTTGGTCGGTCGTCCAAGATATTACGATTATGGTATATTACGGTACGATATTTTTTTTAATAATAACCGTAGATTATTCAGTTGCTAATGCGGCGATCCTGCGGAAAAATTTTCCAACTTTGGACAAATTAATCTCTTGCGTTGGAGTGCTACGCACGTCGAGAATTTTTTGTCCCAAAATTGCAATATTTTCTCAGTTTCAAGTGTATGTTTAAGTATAACCAAGGTAAAACAAACGATACATTTATTACTTCTCAATAATTTCTATCCAGTGATATTATACCGACGAGTTCAAAAAGAAAGCGACGAATTATTGTATACGGTTTGGTCACTCGTTATGGTCCGCAATCAGTTGCCGGCGCAAATGGTTAACCTCTTGCGCTGGAATGACGTGCCACGCACGTCGAGAATCTTTTGTCCCAAAATTACAATATTTTCTCAGGTTTAAGTATATTTAAGTATAACCCAAGCAAAACAAATGATAAATTTATTACTTCCCAATAATTTCTATCCAGTGATAAACCGACGAGTTCAAAAAGCCAGCGTCAAATTATTGTATACGATTTGGTCGCTCGTTATGGTCCGCAATCAGTTGCCAGTGCAAATGGTTAACCTCTTGTACTGGAATGACGTGTCACGCACGTCGAGAATCTTTTGTCCCAAAATTGCAATATTTTCTCAGTTTTAAGTATATTTAAGTATAACCCAGGCAAAACAAATAATAAATTTATTAGTTCTCAATAATTTCCAGTGATATCATACCGATGAGTTCAAAAGAAAAAGAAAGCGACGAATTGTTGTATACGGTTTGGTCACTCGTTACATTTGGTCCGCAATCAGTTGCCAGCGCAAGTATTTAAACTACTCTTTCTCGAATTTCGATGTATATTGTCGGCTTGACGATAATACAATATAAAATGACTTGGACACGATGCATTAAGAAACAAACGCACATAAAGCTCTTGTAAATCAAGAAACCGACAAGTGACCAGAAACTTTTGCACGCGTAATATTAACAATTTTATAAATATCTATAAAAAGATAACAAAGACGGTTAATTCGTGATCTAACTTCATTATATTTATTGTGCATTATATTTATAATCAATGTTAGTTGAACCTTTTTTCAGTTGTTTACTCTTCAGAGATAAATTGAGAAACATATCTGGCCAGACTTTTACACACGACTGTATATAAATATTTATTTCCTTGATATTAAGCAGATATAGAAAATTAGTTCAAAAATTTGAATAGTTTCTACTTTTAACAATATAAATTTTCATCATGAAAAGTGTAGGATTACTTCCACAGTAGGATTAAATCAAATAGTAAATTAATATCTCGAATCTAATGGGAAATTCTATGGAAAATTTATAAGCAACGTGAAAAAAATTAATGTATCAAGAAAAGATAAAATTAAAAATGAGCTTCGCGAAGTAATTGAATTATCATTATTAAACATGAAATTTCATCACTAGAATGTAAAAATCAGTTCGTCGAACGTCATAAAATGTTAAATGTGAATGTTAAAGAAATTATTATTCATCTCACAAATTTATAATGTCAATTTTTTTTTCTAATGCACTATTGCTATTACTATGTACTACTGCATAGAACACTACTTATGTACTATTTATTACTTTCGAGAAAAAGACTGGTTCACAGAGAATCATATTTTTACTTCCTTTTTTTGTTTTACTTTTTTTTGGGCAGCTGCAATTACGTTCATTTTATGTATACACGTGAATATATTTGGTAAAACTTACGTTTATCGATTTTTTACATATATAGTGAGGAGCATAATTGTACCAATGACAGTGAAAAATTTTCAATAATTTAAACTAACATAACTTAAAAAAAAAAAATTTGATCTCATTCTAAAGTGTAAAGTTTCTATTTCGACAATCCAGTTTTCTTTTTCTAAAAATGTTTTTACATCCTGCAGGTGAGAAAGTAAGAATACTTTTTTTTTCTCGAAAATTTTAAAAATGCGTAACTATAATAATTTTTTTTTATTGACAAATTTACCATAATCTTGACGATTGAAATTAACCTCTACAGGAACTATGAAGTTCCTACATAATTTTTTTTTACCATTTTATTAAATTTGAAACATTAGGATTGGACGACGAAATGTTAGAATTTAAATTTTCAACGTTCAATGAAAAATATGATAAATAAAGAGTTATACAGAAGAGACTTCAATTTTCAAAAAAATGATAGGTCTAGTTACAAAAAAATTTTTAATGTTTGAATATTTACAATTTTCGATAAAAAAAAAAAGAAGTATTCTCACTGTCCCGCCCGCTACTTGACATAAAATTATCATTAAAAAAAAATAAACTGACGACTATCAAAGTGAAGACTTTGTGGACCGTTAAACGATCTTTTTTCTATGAAGTGATATATCAGTTTAAATTATCGATAATTTTTCATTGTTATCGGTACAGTTACGCTCTTCACTGTATTGTCAAAGACACTTTTCTGCGTAATCCTTAAGAAGGTCTCTTGCTTTTTATTAGAAAGTTATTTAAAAAAGATATTCACAAAATACAGCAGTTACTTTGAACAAAATTTATGCAAAAATTATTTTGCAAATTATTTCCGCGCAATATACGATCTTTGTGTACTATGAACATATATATATATATATATATATATATATATATATATATATATATTTGTTAAGTAAAGTAAAGCATATTATAAAAATATGTTATAAAGTATATATTTGTTATTATATATTTGTTATAAAGTAAAGTATATTATAAAGTAAAAGCATAGGCGATGAATGCGGCTCCGTAAGAAATCTAATCCCACTTTTAGATAAATTATTATATATCATTGGACTTGAGTTGGCTCCGCCTCTCTCTCACCCATGCTTTTACTTCATAACATATATATGTTCATAAATATTGTACGTATATTACGCGGGAAATTATATGTTCTTGTATGAAACTTATACGAAATATTTATATACCTATCTGTGACTAAGTGCACTCTATGAAATGCAAATACTGTCGAAAAATTTATCTAGCAGTAAAGTAGTAAAAGTTTCTCTATCAGTATTATCTAGGTTTAAGAGAATTTCTTTTTTTTTACGAATACTTGGCGGTTTTTTTCAATTTTTCAAGTATTTGTCAAAAAAAAGTTACCTTAAAACTACTAACTATTATATATATATATATATATATATATATATATATATATATATATATATATATATATATATATATATATGATTCATAATATATGTATATATAGGAAAAAGTTGTTTAGAATATTTCAAGGTCATTAAAATTGGAGGTGGCTTGTCTTTTTCGTATAATTACCACGTGTAATATTATTAATTATTATCAAGTGAAGAATTTATTCAAAACTACAAAACCAACATATGCACTTCCACCCCTAAATAATCATATTTAACCTACCTAAAATGAGTTATATTTTGAATTAAGTTTGGGTTAGTATCTATAATAAATTTACTCGTCACTATTTTGTTATTCAATAGATACAAATAGGTCAAAATTTTAATAATGAATTTTATATTAATATTTAATAATAATTTTATAATAAAATTAAATATTTTTAATAATATTTAATAATAATTTAATATATTACATTATTTAATAATATTTTTAATAATAAATAATTTTTTAAGGAATAACTAGCGACGGCTGAAACTCTTTGAGGAGAGTGTCCTTGAGAATAAAGGAGACCAAAGTTATGGAGTTGCCTTCCCTAATTTCTCCACATATTTTTTTCACTGCAAAAATTTGGATATCTGTGCTACGTTATTCAATACAAAGAAATAAAGTAATCATCATTTTTTGAGAAAGCGCTCTTCTATCCAATTTAAATATACCAATACAATAGCCTTCAATATTCAGTTCATCTCTGATAATCTTCAATATTCAAATTAATATGGAGACAAAAGTATTTGATTAATGCAATTTTTTGATAATAGAATTCTTTTACGTTAAATTGCCCGTACTTGAAAGGAGATCATGAATATTTTCAATTTATTTCAACATTTCAGAGTGCTACATATTTTTACTTGTTTGGCTGTTGTTTAAAGTTACATTGTTTTTATGCTTCGCATATCCTTTTTCCAGTATAAAATACATTCTCATCATTTTCATTTAAATACTGTTTCAGAATGTGAGAAAATTATATTAAGCTGCTATGCAGTGTTCAATACTCATAAACGAAACATTGATTTATCGCGGGATTAAAGATAATATATTGTATTCCATGTTTTTTAATAAAATATTGTATCTCTTATTTTCATAAGTTCTTTTGCAATGATGAAAAACATATTAATCACATCAGTAATAATTACACAAAATAATTTAGTACAAGAGAAAGCATCCGTTACTAGTAAATATTTTATTCGAGTAATAAAATTGCAGATTCTATTATACTTTGTATATCGTTTCTCCAGATTTTACAATCGGATACAAGCTGGAATACAAAAGAGTCAAATTTCAATTTAGATATGAATTTTTTTAAAATTATATATTTATATTATATATTATATTTATATCATAATAATGTAAATAATTTTACTACATCTTTTGCTCGATATACAGAAAATCTTCGCAACGACATACTTCTATTTTATTTTAAATCATTTTTATACGTGCTTAATATTAAAAATATTATAACATTTAAATATAAAATATTAATATTTTTAATATTAAGCAGACATAAAATTGAATTAAAATTAAATTTACTCAGAAATTTCTTTAGTAACGAAAAATAAACTTAAAATTTAAAAATTTATTAACATCGCAAGAGAACGAGTTAAAAAGAGGGAATAATTCCATGAAAAAAGTACGAATGAAAAAAGAATGACGCTTCACTATCGAGTATGAATCGATAATCCTATAGTCTAACTAGATGTACAGAAGATCGATAATGGAAAATGGGATGAGAATTAATATCTCAATAATTTTTATTAAAATATGTCTCTATAAGCCCACCTATATAATACGCATATAACCTACATCACAATTTTTCGTTCCTACTTTTTACTGTATTACCACTTTTCATTTCGTTATTATATTTGAGATTAACAAAAATGTAAATTTATAAAATAGTCGTTCTTGCACATTATTAAAAGAAGAAAAATATAATTAACCTTGAGTTATTTTGTTTACAATAGGAAAACGGAAAAAATACCGATATGCATTTATATATATCGGTAGTAAAATCATTTATTCCACTTAAGATCCGTAACTATGACGCTTGGAGGAAAATTGGTCAGATAATAATATTATAAATAATTATATAATCGTATTTTATGAATTACATTTTTTATAATTTCATAAGCTTCTGTTGTTCTTTTAAAATCTTTGGCACGAAATGAATTTTATGTACTACGTATTATGGAGAAATAACATATTGCCTACAATGGAAAGACAGTTTTATGTAATAAGCATGTGTTCAATTTTTTGTTCCTATTTATATTATTTGCAGCGTGTATTATTAAATATTGTATTATTGAATTGTATATTATTGAATATTATTAAATTATTTTTTAACTCGTTAATTTTGATGACCTTGAAATGCATCGTCATGCTCATCATTCTGAATAACTTTTATTTATATACGTACGTGCGACTTCAATTTTTAAGATATTTATATAATATTATTTTAGAAATAATAAAGTTTCAAAAAAAAAAAAGAAATTTTAGAAACAAATTATCTAAAGATATTATATAATATTATTTTATATTAAGGAATTAATATAAAAATATTTCTTTTGGTTGTCAACAAGTAAACTTGACTGATCTCAGTGATTTTTCAATTTGCAACCATATACTTCGATAAGTGACATTTCAGTCCCATCAATAACTGTTTTAATTGAGAATAGTATTGGTTTAGCCTAGATATACTCTTGGTTGGCATTCGACACTTCTCAATACCGATATCAATTCTCCAATTGTATCGGTCGATTATCTGTCTGGAGGCGAGATTAAAAGTGAGCGAAAGTATGATTCTAATCTGCAACAAAACAACATGTCGAAATGGAAAATCGACCGTATGTACGTGAATGTGGCTGTTCACTTTTGATTTGAATAGATGTACCATTCAGACATTTGAACTGTTGAGCTCGAAACGTTAAAAATGGAAGAAAATTATTGGTACACAGCGCAATACCTTTGGTAAAGAAAATGACATGCTAAATATTTGCAAAATGAAAATTACGCAGGTGGGATGAGAAGACGTGTGTTCGATCATAAACGACGTGTTTATGTTCGAGTTCGATTCTGACTGTTTAGTGTCAAACTGAAACATGACAGGAGGCGAGCTTCTTTTGAGGCAAAGCAAATGATTTAATTCAAATGAATGGTATTTTAAACAAAGAGGGATATTTAAACATTTTGCGACAACGCTATTTCGTATAATTGGGTTAAATACACGAGCTAAAAATATGCACCAATTTGAAAGTAACAACTCTTTGAAAATTATGAAACCACCATCCCAAATCTCCCAATCTGAATCCCATCGAGAAACTTTGGAACGAGCTAGATAGGCAAGTAATGTAAGAAAATATCCTACTTCAAAAACAGATTTATGGAACATTCTACAGCAAGAAAGGAATAACAGCAGAAGGAAAAAAATGGCAAAGAATAGTAACTGTAATGAAGAAATAGGATGAGTCTTGGACGAGAAGAAAATACAAACTATTATTTTATTTTTTGAGATTTTCGAAATTCATGCAGTACTCTTCCTTTGAACGAAAACAAAATACTTTCATATCGCATCTATCTTCACAGCAGAAGCTTGTGCAATTCTCGAAGCTTTTCATCATACACAAAACAATAATACTCAATCGTCCGTCATTTTTACAGACTCCATGAGCAATAGAAAACATAAATAGTAAAACAAAATATGAAACCATTCTAAACATTCAACATATTTTTACGTACCTCACCAACAATAACAAAGATATAACCATCGCCTGGGTTCCATCCTATCAAGGAATGAAAGGTAACGAAGAAGCTGACATAGCAGCTAAAGAAGCAATATCGCCCTCGTCGAATGTCATTCGAAGACGAATTCCTTATCAAGACCTTGTTGTAACATTACACCATGCCGAAAAACAATCATGGAACAAAATATGGAACACCTCCAGAAAAACAAAAACTCATAATATAACCCAAGGTTTCTATCAAACAATGCCTACCAACAACATGAAAAGAAAAGACAGAATAGTCATGACAAGGCTTAGAACAGGACACTGCAAACTCACACATGAGTATCTATTTAAAAAAACAGAACCCCCAATGTGTATCCAATGCAACCAAATTATATCAACCCATCATCTTCTATTTGAATGCAGCAAGTACCACGCTCGAAGGCAAAAATACAAAATAACTTCACCGGCAGCCCTGACGTCGCAGAAACACATAGGAAATGTCCTGAATTATCTAAAGGAAACTAATATCTATCATAAGATATAATCGTCTTGAAAAGAAGGAAACAGTACATAAATTAAAAAAAAAATACTTTCACATTTTTCAACGATTTTTTTATTTTCCTTTTTTTTTTAGACTACTTATAGATTTTTACTACTTTTTAGGACTTACTTCTTTTTAGAATACAAATAGTTTAGTATTATAGTATTTTTACTTTTTTTGGAATACAATACTTTTTTACATACAAATATACAGGGTGGCCGCTGAAAGACTGAAGGGTCTGAAAAAATCCTAATTTGTTCATTTTCATTTTCCCTTATTTGCGAGCAGGAAAATGGTGGTCATTTTTACACACACAATACTGAAAAAAATCCATCAATTATATTTCCAAATTAAAAGAACATGTGTTTGTAAATGGTGGTCACTTTTACACAATACTGAATAAAATCCATCAATTATATTTCCAAATTAAAAGAACATGTGTTTGTAAATGGTGATCACTTTTACACAATACTGAATAAAATCCATCAATTATATTTCCAAATTAAAAGAACATGCGTTTGTAAAAAGTTATTATTATTTCAGTCTTTCAGTGATCACCCTGTAATAAATGCTGTGAGGTTCATAAACGAGAGTATATGTCTGCCTGTTTACGGTATATTGGTTGATTACAAGGGGGAGGGAGGACAGGAAATGCAAATAGATCCAGCGTGATTTTTTTTTGTGCGCAATTGGCTCGATTCGTGGAAGTAAACAGTACGATACTTGCACCTAGAATCAATTTGCACAGTGTGCGTAAATATGTAATCGGTTCTCGTACACTACTGTATACATCGTTCTCGACTATGTACAAGAGCGTTCCAAATACAGCGCGCGACTACCCAATTTCATCGTCCACTTCGGTACATATCGGTACGCGAACGCTGTCCCATAGTGCAGCTAATCGAAACGCGTATAAAATATCTCTCGGAGGAGAAGGGAAAATGAAAAATGTCGCGGTGGGCAACAGACAGCATATTTATCCTCCTCTTGCACAATAAGCAAGCTAGAAGTAAACAAATTATCGATTTCATACGATTCTGGCAATTTCAACAAACGGTGTGTTCGCGGATTCAATCGATAATAAAAACTTGAATCAATCGTCTCGTAAAGATGCAATCGAATTAATGTTATTCGTCGATGCTTCGATACCAACTGAAATTCATCGATTATATTTCGGTTCGTGTTGATCGTTTAATTAAATTTTACTTCGTTCAGAATACAATGAGAAATATACGACGTGCGTTTGAAACAATCGAGTCACTACTCGACATTAGTAGAATTAAGACAAATTACATATTATGGATATATGTAATTATTCAACAATTTAATTTTATTCACGAAAGATTTTGTCATTTTGCTAACTTTGACAAGAATAAACCTTGCTCTGCTCATCTCAAATGTGAATTTATCGTTTCATTACGATTAATTACTCCACTGCCATTAAATTTTATATAAATTTTGGTAATTATTTAAAAGACATATAAATAAAATTTAGTGAAAATGGAAAACTTAAACTTTAATTGTTTAAAACTTAAATTTTAATTGTTTAAATATTTAAGCAATTTTTAGCATTAATTACAGCTTTAGGTTTAATTATAAAATTAAATTATAAAAATAATATATATTATAAAATTTAATTATAAAAATTATAAAATTTAATTATGAAAATTATAAAATTATAAAATTTAATTATAAAATTAGGTTTACATATACTATGTGAGCTTTTCTTTTTTTTTTTTTTTTTTTTTCCGTGCGTTTTTTTGTACGAAGCACTACTTCCAGATGACATCATTATGTTTTCTCTACAAGTTTGCAGTGTTAGAAAATCTAGAATTTTATTTCCTTTTCTCCCCATAAAAGATTTTACGTAAGGTTGATTTAGGTATATTCACGGCACACATTTTGTGGCTCTCTTTAATATATTTAATTTTCTCCAAGTTTTGAGAATTTCGAATCGTTTCTTTTTCATTCATATTTATCAATTTTGTTAGAATTAAAATTGAACTGCCAGATACTTTTGAAAGCTTCGCTCGCTTCCATGAACGGGATATAGTTGGACGATGCACATTAAATTCTTCCGATGCAGCGAGTATAGCACCGTGCACCAGTTTATCATCTTTACAACCCTATAACAAAAATTGCAGAACAGCACTATGCACACCGTTATTCATTACAGATTTTTCTGACTTTAACTTTCAAATTTTAATCCATCGTTTCAACGATGCATACACTTTTAAAATGGCTGCTCTATTTTTGAAAATGTCAAATTATTGTTATTCTGGCGCTAGCTAGTAATAAATAAATGAATGGACAATCGAACAATTTTTTTTTTTTTCATTCAATAACCTACTACCTTTGTCAAATATTTAAACATCAGATAAAATAAACTGTGTCAATAATAATTGGATCAAAAATATATACAAATGTGACAACTATAATTTGAGACCAAGGAAATATCTTCTACTGAATATGTTCAGAAGATTTACGCAAGTGTCGTCAGTCTCATGACTGTGGCGATCGAATTAAAAATCGGAATCTAAATCCAATACATCGATGATTCATCGCTAATTGAAGTTAAATTCGTTTTAAGGCGATCGGCAATCAATACTAACATATACACTGCTATAGACACACAATTATAAGCAAAATTCATTGTAGTGGTACTGGCAGTTTCTTGTGAAGCTAAGTTACAGGAAAATGTCGATATTCACACAACGCATCATCGAAATCGGAAGGAAGTAGCTTTTCTGCAACTTTCTACAGGTCACTGAAAGACATAATACAAAAATAACTTTTGCAAACACGTTTTTTTAAAATTTTTCATTATTTTATTTGGAAATATAATTAATGGATTTTTTTTCAGTATTAT
Source organism: Frieseomelitta varia (assembly GCF_011392965.1). Taxonomy (NCBI): domain Eukaryota; kingdom Metazoa; phylum Arthropoda; class Insecta; order Hymenoptera; family Apidae; genus Frieseomelitta; species Frieseomelitta varia. Next base: position 72,153 of record NW_025109956.1, read on the forward strand.
GTGTGAAAAACAACATCCTTCAAATGACCAAGTTATGATAAAAAAATCATTTAATTGCAAGTTATGACTTTTTCAAACTCTTTAATTTTTCAGTAGCCATCCTGCAAACCCAATACATTGATATTTATTATTAATTGTGTACGTCCAAGCTCGCCTGATTCTGACTTATACATACATATTTATACATACTGAACGTTTTGTTGAAAGAGGATTCGTAAAAAGTAAATGTACAAGCCGAAAGGGTTTTGTCAAAAACGTCCAATTTCTGACCTTTCATAAAACTCTAAACTACATCGTTTACTATATTTCTGAATTCGTCTTGACAGCCAATTTCGTATGACAAACAAATAAAAATAGCATTCTGTATAAAAAATTAAAGATCATCTTAATTTCGTGAAAAATATTGTAAATATAAAAAATTATTATACACGGCTGTGTTGGTCTATAGTAAACCGTACAATTCTGTCCTCTGCCATTTCTTTTTTTTTCTTTTTTGTTAGTTTACAAAAATAAAAACACGAACACCCTGTATAACTATATAATTTAATTTATACATATACTATAAAAAAAGATAAGAATTAAATGTGAGTTGGTTTATTATATCCATCCACCACTGTATTGGATATAATACGGTTGACACGTACATATGTACAATTGTAGATAGAATTCACTGCAGTGATTCAGACAGTTTTTTCGCAAATATCTCAAATAGTAAAAGAGTTCGGTTCAATGACATGCAAAAAAAAAAATGTCTATTTCTACAACATAATTATCGAAATTGGTGAGGGCGATTTTCAAAATTTTTACAATAGATAATAAACATTTTGTTTTAGTTGCATTTTTCCTCGAATTGTTATATACATAATAGCCCAAGACCAGAATAAACAATTTAAATGATCCACTAATATCGTTTGTTGAAAAACATGATTTTCTGTATTACATAAACAAATACCGTGACTGAATACTAAATTGCATCACTATTAATTGATTTGTAAACTAATTCATATTACTTAGTTATGAGATCGAGAAATTACTTAGAGAAGATAAATAAGATAATTGAAATTCAACATTATAAAAAAAGGATTCTTACGTTTCTTACTACCTTTCAATCTCTCTACATGTTATTTAGAATTATGAAACATTACTGTAAAAAGATGTGTAAAACTCTGAATAAAACACATGCTACACTGAGTTATATTTAGATATAATTAGATATATTATAGATTCTATAATTAATCTTATAATTGGATATATATTATATAGATTATATAGTTTCTTACTACCTTTCAATCTCTCTACATATTATTTAGAATTATGAAACATTACTGTAAAAAGATGTGTAAAACTCTGGATAAAACACATACTACACTGAGTTATATTTAGATATAATTAGATATATTATAGATTCTATAATTAATCTTATAATTGGATATATATTATATAGATTATATAGTTTCTTACTACCTTTCACTCTCTCTACATATTATTTAGAATTATGAAACATTATTGTAAAAAGAAAATGTGTAAAACTCTGGATAAAACACATACTAGACTGGGTGTGTTATATTTAGATATAATTAGATATATTATAGATTCTATAATTAATCTTATAATTAGATATATATTATATCAGACTGTAACTTGGTTGCCATTGAAGATAGAGAAAAATTGTACAGAAAAGTTTTGCATTGAAAGCTTAGCTCTGTTATCGTGTGATGTGAAGTGCATCGGTGCGATTTCAAAGTGCACTCGTTTTTCAAATGTAACTGTATGATTTTTTTTCACTGCATGAATTGATTCTTCGTGTCATTCTGAGTAAAAAAATATTAGAGTAGAATTGTGAGAATCTCAATTATTTTTTGTTTCTTTTTGTTTTTCTTTCTTTTGTTTCTCAATTATCTTTTCCTTCAACATTTACAATACACATTCAAATGTTCCACAATTGCATTTTAAATATTTTCTTTTTCTATACACTTTGTAAGTGCAATTGCACTCGTTTTTTTGAATACAACTGTGTGATTTTTTTGCACGAATTGACCCCTTCTGTTATTCTGAATAAAATAATATTATTCTGTTATTCTGGGTAAAATTAATACTATCGTAAAAAACTCAACTACTTTCGAGGTATTTACCTTTTTCCTTAATAAATAAATAAATATTTAAATATATATAAATACATGTAATGTATAATAAATAAATAAATATAATACATGTAATATATAATAAATAAATGAATGTTCTACAATTGCATTTTAAACATTTTCTTGTTCCATATACTTTTTTTTACACTTTTCATTATATTGTTCAGTTATTCACATTTGAAAAGTTTCTCCTAATTTGTTCTTTAATGTCATTAATTGAAATAAAAGGTTGTAAATACCCTGTTTTTTAAGAAACCCGACAGAGAGTAATCAAGAAGTTTTTAAGTCAGGTGAGACTGTGTATTCCAAAACATTTGTCTCCGTAAATTGATGTCAGATAGTTTTTTACGATACGTGCGTTACTGCCATTTTGTTGGTAACATTTTTAATTGTTTTGCATCTCTAATAGAATTTCGTGTAAATGGTGTAATACGAATTCCAAAAAAATACCTGTTCAGTGTTTGGAAAAATGTGGAGGAAAATATTTAAAATACAATGGTGAAATATTTAAACAATTATTGTAAATGTTAAAAAAGAGATATTCCTTTTCTTAATTCAGAATGGCACGAGAAATCGATTCATACAAAAAAAAAAAAAAAAAAANAGAAAAAGAAAAAAAATCATAGAGTCCCATTCAGAAAACGAATGCAATTGAATGTCGCAACTGCACTTGTGCAAAAAGTTGCATCACACAATAATAGGGCTTGTTATACCGTGCAAAACTTTTCTCTCACAATTTTTTTCTATTTTCAACAACAACTGAGCAACAGTCTGATCCATTTACATCCTGTATGCTACTTTTAAACAGAAAAATTTTATGCAAATAAAACGTTAGTAAAAAAAAAGCTGAGATATTAAAATGTTCAAAGAATTGAAAATAAAATGAAAAAAATCGTAGGATCTATATACATTGGCTCTTGGGTAATAAATTAATTGCTATTTGTACATAATATTCGATCGTTCATGTTCTTTTTTTTTTTTTTTTTTTTTTTTTGTTGAATTGAATTCTCAACTAGTGATCAAAGAGATCGGCTAGCGACGTGATAAACACCAAGGAACAAATTTGGCAAAGTCACTTTTGATAGTAGATGGATTTTAACCACGAAAGCTATTGAATATTCACTGTTTTTCAGCGACAGAGGTGCAACGTCATACATAAATGTTTACAGCAGTGGATCGTATTGAAATCAAATTATCCTGATGAATCATCTGTAAAACTGGCTGAATGAAAGTTGATGAAAAATAAATTAATATCCAATCCGATTATTACTGACTCACTACAAATCAAGAGAAAACAAGCGAGAATTTTTTTTTTACCACCGACTTTTCATATACATAAGTATAATTTCAATATAAAATGTAATTCATTGCTTGACTTTGCACAGTAGTATATGTGTACCGAGAAGTTTGTTTTTGCACAAAACAGTGTTGAGTAAATTATATTTCTTTTTCATAAAAAGAACCACAGGAAATTAAGCTTCTTAAATGCTTAAAAAAATATCAAAAAATGATATATATATATAAATGATTTTTTGTGTTTAAGAATAAAATCACATGTAGGATACGGAAGCAATTATACATATAAAACAATTTGTCAGTCTCCTTTATCTTCTTTTGGTAAAATTCGTTTTGATAAGAACGAAGATTAAAAGTTTTGATAAAAATAAAGATTAGAAAGTAATCTTCTATGTTTCAAAAGATCAAATATATAATAAATGAATTACTTTCTTGTCCCCAAAAAAATCTTCTTAATTTTTATTTATTTTCATATTTTGCTTCTTACATATTACTTTGTTTAATATAATTCTTTTTTTCATTTTGTGTCAAAAGGTGCTTAAATTATATATTTTTAACATTTATTACAAAAAACTGAATTTTAATAATAATATATAATTATTTTAACAAAAAAATAAATGAATTTTAATAATAATATGTAATTACATATTATACAATATATAATTATTTTAACAAAAAAATAGGAGATGAATTTTAATAATAATATGTAATTACATATTATACAATATATAATTATTTTAAAAAAATATATTTTGATTCTTAAATAAATAAAAAGGTATTATTACAAAAAGATTGAAAAATAATCTATACTCGTGTGTATCTGAGAAACGAAAAGAGTTACTAGTTATGTGTGGGCATTTATTTTAGCTTTCCTCTATAAATATGCCAAATGTCGATTACTTTGCGTAATGTAATCACAAACAATATTGTCTGGAGTGAGATTGCGCGTGGACGCAATATCTGAGAGGTTCAAGCAACTGTATCTTGAGAACGAAAGGAGCTATTAAAATGAAAAAAA
>NW_025109956.1:76617-175761 GCF_011392965.1 Frieseomelitta varia
AAAAAAAAAAAAAAAAAAAAAAAAGAAAGGAAATGAAACTTTGATACATTTTTGCCATCACGTTGCCTACAAGTTTTTTCATTCCGTCAACGAATGAAATCTACTCCTCTGCTTTTGATCAAGGAGCTCACTGCTGCCTCAACTTCATCATCCAACTTGAAATGAATGTTCCTCGAGATCCTCTTCAATTCTGGCCGAGAGTGCTAGATCTGGGCTCTAAGTTTCCTGCCGTTTGAGATTCAATCACTGTTCGCGCGCGGTATTTGGTGGTTTATTACGATACACAAACCCGGACGAAAACCAAGAATGGAAAATTTCAACAAGAAAATTTATAAAATCTTTATACAGATCATTTTCCAGATGTATGCTGGAGATTACAAATGAAAAGTAAGGAAAGGAAGTAAAGTGGAGACGTTATTAGATGAGCATAAAATAATAAATTTCGGTAACTGTCCTATCTTTTTGTTGCACCTGTTTTTCACATTTGTAAATAGACGTAATTCTTGAAACAGTCGCTATTTTTTTCACGTGTTAGTGAGGAAGGGATACTCTGCATATAGATTTTTAGAAACTTGAAAAATCAGGGGGTTTCCTATTATTAAATTAAACCAAAAGATTAATTAAATTGAAGCCAAAAAGTAAACTTTTTTTTTATGTGCAAATGAAAAGCGGATTTTTTATGAAAAACAAAATATATTTCATTAATATATTATTGATATAACTTTATTTTGTTTTTTATGTAAAACAAAATATATTTTATTAATATATTATTAATATATTATTGATATAAATTTATTTTGTTTTTTATGGAAAACAAAATATATTTTATTAATTACTTTATTAATATATTGACCATTTTGTTCGATTACCTTTCGCGATTTTCCAGGTAATTTCATGATTTAGTGTTCAAAAAAATTATTTTTTTCGACAAAAAAAAAAAAAAACAATTCGATATCTTCATCAGCAGTGAAATTTAGCAAACCAATTGTGACATTGAAGGCTTCATCACCATTAGATAATTTTTTTATGAACTTGCACAGCATTTTTTTTGCTTTTCGGAAATAATACAACAAAATACGACAAAAATATTTCTTCCTGATTTTCCATTTTGAAATCGACGTCAAATAAACAATTGTTTAACAAGATAGTGCGTTTCCTTTTTCGAAAATAAGCTTGATCAATCAGGTATTAGATTACGCAATGAATACGCAGTTTAAAGTGAAATCAGTTATTCTTTAAGATATACATAGAGAAAAACGCAACTTTTTTTACTTTTTGGCCAATTTAACACTTTAATGGCCGCACTTCTACGCAATCAAATGTTGCCAGGGGCCGGCAATATTTTTGAAGAAAAAACAAATTTTATCAAAATTCACGAAATAATGTGCGAACATACACATGAAACAAAAAAACAATAACAATTTAATAACAAATTTAATATTTTTCTTTTGTGTGGTAATTATTAAAACAATCACCTACATGTAAAGGTACTCTACAGCTCTTACAGAATATGTGGCTTTTCTAATTTTATGCGCATAACAAACGTGGCAATCTCTTCGTACACCTTTTTTTTGGTTTCTGATATCTGAATTAATTGATGCTTTATTCCTCCGACTAATCTGTCCACTGGATCGGGACGAACCACGCGAGATGTAGCCGGGTCACCATCATTTGTTTTGATCCAAACACATCCTAATTTGAGTAAAAAGTCGTGGTAATTTAATTTTCGACTGTGCTCGTTGTTTAAATGTTCATATACACGAAATGAATTAAATAAAAAGAAACTTTCTTTGTCCATTTTTTCGTTTTTCTATAAATGGGGTAATAGCTCATGTATTGGTCAGCGCGGTCTACTCCTACCGGTTGTAGTCAATAATGCATTTTGGCTTGAATATTGCATTACCATTTTTATCCTTTTTTTCCCGGTATCACATATATCTGCATTATGAATGGTTGATATCATTCTAATATCTCTTTTTTTATTAGTTTTATATAGTCCTCACACAACATGTGATGCCCAATAACTCTCGGCGGTAGCATCACACACATGTTGTGTGAGCGGCCACTAAAGGGTTAATATTAAAGATTGTCAAACGATTTCTCCTCTTAAGTAAACTGTCCCTTACTGGTGTCAGATGAGCCTTCTGCTATGTACGATCTGCATCTTAACAGTCAGACTATTTCTTAATTATTTTGAACCGATGAAAAATCAGAGAAGATACTCTCATTTCCCTTTTTATCGGCTTCGAAGATTTTTGAACCTTTAGGTGAGTCCTTTAGGTGGTTGTTTAAATATATTTTCAGGAACTTTGCACAAACTATGGCATACTGCTTAGAAAATGCAAAAAGGACTTGATCAGATTCAGCAGTAGCTTTTGTATAATCTTGCAGCAGTATTGATGTATAGCAGATAGCAACTGAATAAATCTTGAAAAAAATTATAAAGTGGTATTTCCCTCATGCGAAATCCAACAGTATCTGTAAAATTCATCGTTGAACGCTATTTTTTCTTTTTAAAATTTTTTCACATTACTCAGAATTAGAATTGGAGTATGTTATATATAAGCAATTTTCATTGACAGTGTATGTTCAATTTTGAAAAATAATGAGTTGTGCTAAATGACGAGTTTGGTCATATTTATAAAATAAAATTAATGCTATACAATATACTCATAAATTCGTCAAAAGAAGTTTAACTGTTAAATGTTATTGCAAGAATTGTTTTCTTTAAAGTGGGATAAGTTGATTTGCAATAATCAGTAATTAAAACAACTTTCTAATCGTGTTAATTAATTGGAACTCAGGACTATTATAATGTAGCAAAGAATGGAAAACAAATAACTTCCTTTTACATGAAATGAAACGAAAAAAGATTCTACTTCAACGAAATCCCTAGAAGAGACATTATCAAAGAGAAAAAGAAATATGGACAGAGAAATTATACATTATCTGAAAAGATGTGCTAAATGAAGTTTAAAGGGACGAACGTTACAAAACTTTTTACAAAACATTTATGGAAGAAAATGCATAATTTAAAATTCTAGATTTATTTGGGAAACAAGGAAGGCCAAATGTTAGCAAAATAACTTTGCCGCTATTGCATAACTTTAAAACTTGTAAACAATAAGTAATTATAACTGGCATAGTTGTTTTATTTTTTATAGTTGTTTTATTATAAATTCTTTTATCATTAACTGAAAATATTCGTCAATAAAGTCAATCCTTACATTTTACATATCTTCATCTTAATTATTATTTTTTGTATTAAAGATATAGAGTTCAGAAAAGCCTACTTCAATTAAAATGTAAATCTAAAATTGGTATTGTTCATATTCTTTAAAATTTGTTGTTATTGAAAGTGGTGTAAGTCTATTTATAGCTAAACAAAAATCATGTATCTCCCTTAACAATTTCATTTATTATTATTACGCATTATTAAAATTTACAACATTTATAATATTTTAAAAATTTTAATGTTTTTTAGTTAATTCAAACGCAAACCCTTAAATATCTTAATGTTATAATAATGAATAAATGGACTCGTACGTATAAAATTGCAAAAAACCAAGCGTTTTTATTTTTATGCTTCAAAATAATTTGTACTTTTTAATATCCATATACTTAATTACACATCACCTATGCAAAAATAACTTTAAAAATGTAAACTGCTTTGCACTAGTTGGCAGTGCTACCAGAGAAGTGAATTTGCTGATCGCTCATTCATCGAGTATTGTCAGAATATGCAAAAAGAAAAAGAAATTTAAAAGAAAAAAATGGCGTGTTAAAACGAAATTTAGCTAAAGATTGAATGAGACGCGAATTTTGCAAATTTCGCTTTTGCCATTCTTTTCTTAGATTCATTTGCATTTGGAAATCATCCTCTGAAGTCCTCGGTTCATTCTCTCGCTATTCTTTCCTGAATGCCTAGATCATCCTGCTTTTTCAACAAAATTACCTGTGCAAATGGCACAATTGAATTCTCCATGTCGAATGTCATCTGTTTTATCTAGTCTCGTTAATCTAGATTCCTTGACGAAAAATCCGTCCGTCGAGATGGAATAAACCAATGTAATCAGACATGACAATCGATGGATCACATTTCCAGACTTTCACTCAGGTCTAGGATATTCTAATCTAGATTAAATCTCGAATTAAATACTTCATTTCTCCTGACGAGTGTAATGATTCAAAATTGTCATTATTGAATTACATACATACAGCTTATTTTCGCGATAATTAAGAATACGACTTTGTAAATTAGTTCATCGATAAGAAAAGCTTGGGAAAAATTACGAAAAAAAAGCGAATATTGATAAATAGAAAGCTTTGTGTATTCTGTTGCAAACCTTTGAAACAGATTTTTCTTTTACATTTTTCTCATCCATTCCTTATTTTCTCAATTCGACACGATGGTAACAAATTAATATCTACAAAAATAAATAGTCAAATTTGCACATTTTTTTTACTGATTACGAACAAATAAATTGAATTTAATAAACTAAACTAAATAATAAATAAACTAAATTTCTATATTCCACTGCGTGTAGGATTCACAAAAATCCTACTCTCACGTGTAAGTCCACGTGAAAATTAATATCACATCGTGATTTTATCTCTTCTATTTTTGTCTAACGTTATGATCTAAGTTTGTGTAGTAATTGAGTTATGATTTAAGTTAGTAATCGCTTATATTGTTTTATGTTGTTAATTAATTCTATTGTTTAATTCAGTTGAACATTACCTATATAATAAATTAATGGGTATATATTATTTTACATAAAACTAAACTTTGCTTCATAAAAAATCATTGTTTCATTTTGTCACTACTACTATTCACTTTTTTTTTTATTGTATTTAAAAATTACTTAAATTACTATCTAAATTCTTACGAATGTTTCAATTGCATTATACGTATCAAATTAGCTTCTGAAATATATTATAAATTATTTATAATTCGCAATTACTCTGAATGTAAAAAAGAGTCAATCGACACTAAAATTTTAAAATGTTCGAAAAACGGAGTTAATCGACTTTGGCAAGGGAGCGACATTTCAGAAGAAAATGTCACATTGACACGAGAGACAGATGAAGGTTGAAGAACGTTGCCTAAGTCGTTATACAGCTGACTAAGGCTCGCAGCAGATGATCGATTTGCGACAAATTTACCACGGTAATTTGCGCCGTCCAATCTTTTTTGCAATTTACACGAGCGGATTACGTTAATTTACTGCCGAATTTTGCGTTCGCTTTCGTACATAAAAAACATCCAAATTACCGCAAACTGTTCGTCCGAATTAATCTGTATGAAATAATAATCCATATTGTTTCGCCGCCAAGCGTTTCATATGCGCGTCCATTTTGGTTGGAAACCAGCCGCTAAAAGTTGCATTTCCTGTGAATTACTTTATATAAATTAACGTTATTACGAAACGCAGCGCCAAGCTGCACGCTCGGCGTGTACCGGGCCTAATTCAGCTGATCAGCAAGTTAACCTCCATTTGCCGCGCACGTCGAGAATTTGTTGTCCCAAGATTGCAATATTTTCTCAATTTTAAGTATATTTAAGTGCAACCCAGGCAAAACAAATAATAAATTTATTACTTCTCGATAATTTCTATCCGACGAGCTCAAAAAGAAAGTGAATTATTGTATACGATTTGGTCACTCGTTATGGTCCGCAATCAGTTGCCAACGCAAATAGTTAACCTCTTGCGCTGTAATGACGTGCCGCGCACGTCGAGAATTTTTTGTCCCAAAATTGCAATATTTTCTCAGTTTTAACTATATTTAAGTACAACTCAGGCAAAACAAATAATAAATTTATTACTTCTCAATAATTTCTATCCGACGAGCTCAAAAAGAAAGTGAATTATTGTATACGATTTGGTCACTCGTTATGGTCCGCAATCAGTTGCCAACGCAAATAGTTAACCTCTTGCGCTGTAATGACGTGCCGCGCACGTCGAGAATTTTTTGTCCCAAAATTGCAATATTTTCTCAGTTTTAACTATATTTAAGTACAACTCAGGCAAAACAAATAATAAATTTATTACTTCTCAATAATTTCTATCCGACGAGCTCAAAAAGAAAGTGAATTATTGTATACGATTTGGTCACTCGTTATGGTCCGCAATCAGTTGCCAGCGCAAATGGTTAAATCAGGATAGAGTTTGCATAGCGAGTTGATCAGATAACTGTTTGTCCGTGTGATATCCCATTTGTTTTAATGCGCTTTGCTTTCTCAGTCGGTTGAATCATTAAAATCTAAACCTGCTCCAAATTTGTTCAATCAGCTGAACAATCAGCCTAAAGCCTGCATATTTTATCCTAAAAATTTTGAATACAAATTGACGAAAACAAGCACACGAATACATTAGAATATAATATCATGCATCGCAAAGATGCATCTCGTTACCGCGATTTAAATTTGTTCAAATGATCGGCGTACAAGTCATATCGTGTAAACTAGCTCAGTCCGAGTATCAAGCAGGTTCAAGCATTCTCATCTCTCATTCTTGAGGTACTTATATGCGTATAGTTATACAATGAAGTCACTTATGAAACATAAACAATGAACAGAGATCTCCAACAGATCAAAATCATTAGTTTTTAATTTAGATCAGTCAGTCGAAAATTTCTCTAGCTGAAAGCAACAGTCAGTATAAATAAAGATTCTCGTGGAAATATTTAGTTCGGGTTCGTTCTAATTTAGTTTCGTTGTAATTTCATTTATTTCAGTGTCAGTTATAGTTTAAATTATTATATTAGTTAAAGTATATATTATTAGTTATATTAATTAAAGTATATATTATTATATTAGTTATATTAGTTAAAATATATATTATTATATTAGTTAAAGTTCATATATATTATTATTACTATATTAGTTATATTATATTATTATATAAAATTTACATATATTATTATTATATTAGTTAAAGTTCATATTATTATATTACAATTTATGTTATATAGTTATACGTGTATGCAATTATACTTGATATTATACAGTTTTATAAATTACACAGTCACCGGTATAATGTCAGGTTCGCTATTATTAACTTTTAATTGTTTGTTACTTTCATTTTTATTTCCTTCATAAAAATATGAACTGCGATATTCGTTATTCATTTGTTAGCATATGCATTTGTATTACAATTCAACTTGCACATTGTGTGTATTATACACTCTGCAAGGTGTAATTTACACATTGCATGTACATATCTCTTGTATGTATGTGTATCGAATGGGTCACCTAAGACTAGAAGCTGAAATATTTTCGAAACGATTAGTCAAAAAATGTTTCAGACAAAAGTTGAATGGTTTCGAGAGTTGGCGAGTAGTTAATTGATATAATTATCATCTTTCAATATTGATGCATAAAAGGCATTTGAAAGTTTGTTTTTTTAAATAAAATCCTATGTTCTTGTAATACACTAGTCGATTCAACTCGTCGTTCCCTATGAAAAGATTTTAAATCACTTATACCAAAAACCTATTTAGAAGATATTTTAATTAAAATATTGCAGTATTATACTTGTTCAAATTCGAATTTCTTTCTTTACTTAATTTCATTGCTCTTTAGATATGTCAGATGGTGTCAGGTTTTTGTTTCTCAGATTTTCTTTCGAAATATTTAACGATGATTCTTCCTTCATTTGCTAACAATATTGTATTGTGTTTGCATTATGTTTTTATCATGTATCATTCAGTTGTTGAAAAAAGTGACATTCTAATCGCCTTATAACATTCAAAAAAGCATTGGACCGACGTTTTTCTCGATGAATTGGACGAGGTGAACGACCAGATTTGAACCTATTGTGGCCAATTCTAAAAAAATCTACGTTGATATACTAATAATAGGTAAAGCCAGGCGTCAACGAATTGTCGAAGAGTGTAATATCACTGATGTTAAGTAATGTGAAACATTCTTAAAAATTAGATAACAAAAGTGGTTAGATATCAATGATCATTTTGAGCACATCTTGTAATAATGAAATAAATATTTTGTTTATTTTCATTATATCGTTAATCATAATAAATAATCAATAAATGTTGCACAGTCTCCTGTTACTATAGATAAATTCGATACTCTACCAGTAGCGTACAATTTATTTTAATTAAAATATCTCCTGAACTAATAGTTATTCGGTATAAATGGTTTGATATTTTTTTTGTTTTCTGTACAGAATGACAAGCTGAATCGAATAATGTATTAGAGTTCACTTCACTCAGAAAAAAAAACAACTTGGCCTTTTGTAGATCAACATTAAAAAATATTAATTATATCAATTAATGCTCCTCTCGAAACCACTTTGTCTAAAATATTTTTGGATATAATTAATAAATATTTTGGATATGAAAACATTTCAGCTTCCAATCTTAGGTGACTCACCCGGTATACATTGCCTTTTATAAAATTGCTGGTTGCAGAAATCCCTCTTTGTCAGTACAATTGCTCACATATTTTTATGTAAAATAGAACCGACTCTTGCGAGTACCAAACTACGAGAAACACACACGCTTTTTACGTAATATAACGTTGTAAAAATTCCTTTTGAGTTTCACTAAACACATTAGTTTATATAACACCACTTGTCACTCTTAGGTTGCATTTACATAGTTATAACGATATTTGAAGAATATATGTTTGTGCTCATATTTAGAAAATGTACTGTAAAAAAATAAAAATTAGAGCAATAGTTTTACTCTATTTTGAAGAAAATCACAAAAAAAATAAATACAAAAAAGCTTCCATTTTCCCACTTGTTTACTCATTATTGTCTATTTTATCATCTATATTATCATTTTATATGATGTCATCTATTCAATGAAGATACTGTTCAAAATGTCTTTCACAGCAATGCAAGCATTAAATCGAACATTAACCATTCCTAGATATTGTTCTAATGATGTTTGATACATTAAACTACGGTTTGGTCTCTCAATTGCTCTCTCGAATTTATTGGAATTGTATCAATGCGAAAATGAAAGCCTCTTTCTTTCTTTTTCCACGATTTTATCTGAAACGAAGCAAAAATAAGCAGATCTTTAAAGGGTCTTCCTTCTCAGTATAAATTTGGAATACCCTTATAACCTAAAAATTTCTTTTGTGCTTCATTGTTACTTTATTTATACAACGATATTTAAAAAAATGTTTATGCTCGTATTTAACGTATTATGCAATAAAGAAAAATTAGAACAATAGCGGTATGAAATAATATATATACACGTGAGACACAGCAAGTTGTAATAATAACAAACGATAGAGGAGAAACGTTATTTAAGTTGTAATAATAACAAACGATAGAGGAAAAATATTATTTTCGCAAGTTGAGACAGCGTTTTGAGAAGTTACAATTACAAGCGTATTCGCAATTTGATCGATAGTACAACTTTGTTTACAATTGGACCGTCGCAACGTGAGCCACCTGTCCACCAAAAGAAGGAAACTAACTTGCCCGAGCAATACGATATGGGTAACAGAAATTTAAGGAGAGAGAAGAGCCGAACCAAAGAAACAATAACGCCCCACCCCACGGTATCGCGGTATCACTATTTTTTGTTACCAAATATGAATATTCCTGTAATTACATAGTCCGAAATTCGATCAGTTAAATTCCAAAATTTTATTAAATGATTAATTATATATAGGATCCATCCAGTTGAAATTCCAACAGGTCAATGTATCACGAATTCAATATAACGAAATTAACATCTTGCGCTGACAACTGATTGCGGACCATAACGAGTGACCGAACCGTATACAATAATTCGTCACTTTTTTTTTTTTCTTTTGAACTCGTCGGTATATCACTGGATAGAAATTATTAAAAAGTAATAAACTTATCATTTGTTTTGCCTGGGGTTGCATTTCAATATATTTAAAACTGAGAAAATATTGCAATTTGGGACAAAAAACTTCAGTGTAAGAGGTTTGGATTAGGTCATCACCTTAGGATAATACAGTAAAATTTCGTGGCATAATTAAAATTTGAAAATTTTGTAAAGGTTTTTAAAAAAAAATAAAAGCAATATATACGTATACTGTCAAATTGCTAAATTTCGTTTATTTGATTTTAGAGAGAAAAAAGTGGAAAAAGATTATAATTGTTTTTTGTAATTTATATAATTTTAATATATATATTATATATATTTATATTATATTTTATATAATTAAAATATAATTTTTTTACTACATACGGTTCAATAACATTTTATTTATGAAACTATAAAAATAGTTTTTAATGCAATGTCAAATAATGTCTTTATGAAAGAGTAATACATAAAATTTTATTTTTGATATAATTCACATGTAACTCGTAGTACTATCTCAAATCTAAAACATCTAACATAGAAGACACGTTCTCCTGCTGGTGATTTTTTCATTTTCATTTTCGTTCCTTGCTTCACAGTGTTTACAAACACAAACAGAAAACTACTATGTGACAAATGTCCCAAATGTCCCTAGAGGAAGTTAGAAGGAAGTTAGGTAGATTTTTCACGAGATCCGATATGTAAATTCAATTTTCAAATGAAAAGTTACCGGCCAATAAAGACGCTTTATTGAAGAGTGTACCACAATAAGGAGAATTTACAGAAAAAAATTAATATCCAGGAAGAGAACAATTATATAATGTACGTTTGTTTTATAACTTTATTGGCGTAACGATTTCTCTGACGTATAATCGTCTCTTTCATTATCTCGCAACGTATACTGTGCATATATTAAGAAACATTCTTATATATGTACAAGGTGTCTTTTTGCAATATAACTTTGCCCCAGGTTAGTCGATTCTATGGATGAAAATAAGAAAAAAAAATGTCATACGCTCAAAAATTCCTTATTAAGAAATTTATAACGAAAATTCGAAATAAGAGTTGACAATATTTTACATACACGTTGGTTCCATTTCAAAGTGTCGTCCATTTTTATGAACACAGGCTTGACATCTATCAAAAATTACATTTCTTACATTTCGAATTTCCATTTGATTTGCTTTCATTTTACTAAACTTTTATTTTACAAACTCTTTGCAGTAATTCTTCACGCGTATTAACTTTTGTGTAGTGAATTATTAACTTTCGTTTTAACTTTTGTTTTAATACTTATTATTAACTGATTATTAACTTTTGTTTTAATACTTCTTACAAGTAAAAATCCAATGTTGTAAAGTTTGGTGACCTTGGAGGTCAAGAAATTGGTCATCCTCGAGCTATCCATCTTTGTAAACAACGCTGACCTAGCCATTGTCGCAGTTGCATTACAAAGTTGTGTAGAACAACCATCTAATTTCGTCGAGTGAACAATGGCATATTCCTTAAAATCCCCTATCCTCTGGCTCCTAATTGACGAGAAACTCGCCGAATATTTTCTCTGGGACTGATATCAAAAGCTCTAAAAATTATTCGATTGCGATTTTCGTCATAAATCGTTTCATATTCTGACTCACTGAAATATGCCGCTCTCGCATAATTATTCATAAATTCGCAATTATTCACGAGTTCTGTTTCGAATTTTCGTTACAGTTCCTTAATGAAAAATTTTTGAGCATTTGTTTATGTGACATTTCTTTTTTTATTTGCACTCGTTAAATCTATTCAATTTCTGGCAAAGTTATGCTGGAAAAAATAAGGACACCCTGTATACACAAGAAACAATTAATGTCAAAAAATCGACGATGGAAATGTCGATTCAATTTTCAAAACAGGATTTCATTTCATTTCGCGTAATTACGAGTTTATTCTCTACTGTATATTATATTATTCTCTGCATATCGTCGTTGCACGTTTATTTTCATACAAACGGTTCATACCTGCATCATTACGAACGATTATTCGCTAATATTGTTAATAT
The DNA here is from genome assembly GCF_011392965.1 of Frieseomelitta varia. Classification (NCBI taxonomy): domain Eukaryota; kingdom Metazoa; phylum Arthropoda; class Insecta; order Hymenoptera; family Apidae; genus Frieseomelitta; species Frieseomelitta varia. The sequence goes on from NW_025109956.1 coordinate 88,475, forward strand.
TGTAACATTTAAAGTCAATTTCTCGCTGATGTGCATAATACAGGAATTACGTTTCATTCGAAAGAAAATGAATTATGCAATTTACATATTACGGCGATCCGCTTTCTTTTTTTTCCCTTTACACTTTACATAATAATTTAATGTTATAAAATTACATGTCTGTAATTTTTTAAATACTATTAATTTTCGTATTGCATTTATGCAAGATCACTTTTATTATACGTGCTTTTATTCAGTACTTCGTTTAAATTTCCAAAACTGATATGACAAACATTTGAATATAATATAATATTCAATAATTGAACATATATAATTATATAAAATTTCCATAAAGATTCAGAATTCCAGAAATTCACCGTGGAATATTTACCGAACAAATATCATCGATTTTCCAATATTTTGCTGATATCCATCGACTTGAAAAATAACAGTGGACAAAGGAAAAAGAGATACTAAGAGTCGAAAAAGGAAATCACAAACTTGATCAGTCTAATAATTGATCGAAGGTGGAAAATTATGTCGACAGTTGATCAACACTCTGAGTGCCGCGTGTACCAAATTTGGTACACATTGAACTTTATTTGCACGCTGAATGAAGTTTTTGTTGTTAACAGATAAAATGATGATATCACTATTACGTACAAAGAAAATGTTTGCTGCACTTTTAAGTGCGTCCATTGCGCAATTTAAATGTTCCACGAGTAGAAAAGATTCTATGTAGATTTAAGTTCCTGTGATCATTGATGTCAAAATTGTACAAACATGCATTAGAAGTCGATAAGGTGGAAAATCGACACTTGATGACCTTTGCTTCAGAACGTAATTCGTTTCAGATATATAAATATAATTTCATACAACTTTGTGCTTATAACAAAATAAGATATTCCCTTACAGTTGATAAAACATTTGGTTATATACTCTCTGTGCTCTCTTTTGCGGATTTTGTTTCATGTTTTAATTTTGTCGTTATTTTTATATATTTCTAATATGAAATTTATTTTTCTTTAGTGTATTTTCTCCATTTATAGTGTATTTTCAACATTTGTAAATAATAATAAATAAATTATTTATATATTTTAAATATGAAAGTTATGAAAGTTAATTATTTATGAAAATTATTTATATATTTTTAATATGAGTTTCTTTTAGTGTATTTTGTCCATTTATAATGTATTTTCAACATTTATCACAATAATCAATAAATTATTTATATATTTCTAATATTTTTTTTAGCGTATTTTCTCCATTTGTAAATAATAATAAATAAATTATTTATATATTTCTAATATTTTTTTTAGCGTATTTTCTCCATTAGTAAATAATAATAAATAAATTATTTATATATTTTTAATGTGAAAGTAATGAAAGTTAATTATGAAAATTAATTAAATTAATTATTTATATATTTTTAATATGAAAGTTTTTTTTTTAGTGTATTTTCTCCATTGATAGTGTATTTTCGACATTTATCATAATAATAAATAAATTTCAAGCTCTCGAAACGCTAAGAAATATATAATTTTTAATTACTTTTTAAACTGTACACCAAGTACCATTTTCTGGTACACGCGGCATTTTGGGATAATTCACTCAAAACTGTCTTGACGGACTGTCAAACTATGAACACTTGAAGAATCAAAGTCACGGTAGAAGTCTTAGAATTTTAAAGGGGTAATCGTTCTGTTCTTGCAATAGCCATACAGCCCAAATCGTGCGTGAAGGACCATGGGGAATGATCGCGCGATAGAAGTAACGTGGCCTGCGTTTTATTACTGGCCTATATTTGCAATGACGAGCGATTAGATTTGTCTGGAATCGTATGTCTGCAACAGCCGACTGCTATCCAGCAAATTGAGTTTCCGAACGGAGCTCGAGGGGGTTGGCTCGATGGGACGCGAAGGAAGCGACAGCCAGGCTTGCACACAGATTGAATGCCATCGAAATCGCCTCTTGAGAACCCTGTCCCCAACCTAACTTCTCTCTCCATTGCATACTTTCATCTAATACCGCTACCCAATTGCCAACTTTGCTCTAGGAACATCGGAAGGCGATACATCTCGAAAGAAACTTCCCCAACTCGTCCACTTCCTTACTCGATTAAGTTTCTATTGGCCTTTGATCTTAAAAATATTTAATACCTCGGTGTCGACCGTATCGGTTTCTCGAAGAATACCCCGAGAGTCGATATTCCAGATCTTTTTTTCGAAATTGATCACGAGTTTTCATTTAGGAGAACGATCCTTTTCTTTTCCGTGCGTGAAACTAAGTACGTTTTACGGTAAAATAAAAAAAAGAGATATTTTCATTTTTAAGAAAAATAATGGCAATTTTTATGAATATCTCCAAAATCGCATATTGACGATGTCCAGAAAACTTGTAAGGTACTAAAAGAGTTAACCTCTTGCGTTGGAATGACGTTCCACGCACGTCGAGAATTTTTTGTTCTAAAATTGTAATATTTTCTCAGTTTTAAGTATATTCAAGTAAAACAAAATAGGCAAAACGAGTTCAAAAAGAATTGTTGTGTACGGTTTGGTCATTCGTTATGGTCCGCAATCAGTTGTCAACGCAAGGGGTTAACCTCTTCCTTTTCAATCTCCAGTTTTCGATTCCGCCAAACTAGAGAAAATGTTAGCCCCAGCAAAAGAAATAATAAATAAAAAAAAAAATCCTTCACACTCCCAGTTAAATTATTCCCAGATCAAGAGTTTCCTCCAAGGCATCTTCGGATCAGCTCACCCATTGGAAATCACAAGAAACTACACCGATAACATTCCGACCCTTGTTCAAACTCTTGAAGAAACATCTACTCCCCATCTAAACGAAAGAAGCATAAAAAACAGAATACACTGACTCTGCAAAAAGCTCACCAAACCGACTAACACACCTGAATCGTCATTTAGCTGCTCATCTGAATCCGATATCGAATTTTCATAAGAGCCGTAATCGCAGCAAAATCCAAATCCAAAGCCCCGCCAAATACATTAAGTAAACAATAATACAGTGGAACATAAACAATTACTATACCCACTACGAACAACTCCAAATTCTCATAAATAATTTCAGCCCTGATATTATCTGCCTTCAAGAAACAAATTTCAAACAAAATCACCAGCCTACACTAAAACATTTCAACACCTTCGTCAAAAACCGGGTAAACGACAACCACGCCAGCGGAGGAGTGGCCATTGTAATTTCGGACAAATATGATTCTAACGAAATCCCATTAAAGTCAAACTTAGAAAAATGCCACACAGAAACCCAAAGACAGAAATACGGAATCAACGCAAACATAAACCTGACTTCTCAAAATGACATACAAAGTATTAAAATGAGTATTAAAATATCTCAAAAACATAAACTACTGCACACATATCTAATGGCACCATCGTCGCTAATAACCACGCTGTCGATGCGACATTAAAGAAAAATAGAAGAAGAAGAAGTAAAACAAAATAAGCAAAACAAATAATAAATTTATTACTTGTCAATAATTTCTATCCAGTGATATCATACCGACGAGTTCAAAAAGAAAGCGACGAATTGTTGTGTACGGTTTGGTCATTCGTTATGGTCCGCAATCAGTTGTCAGCGCAAGTGGTTAACCTCTTGCGTTGGAACAACGTGACATGCGCGTCGAGAATTGTTTGTCCCAAAATTGCAATATTTTCTTAGTTTTAAGTATATTTGAATATAATAACCCAGAAATTTATTCTCAATAATTTCTATCCAGTGATATCATATCGACGAAGAAAGCGACGAATTGTATATGATTTGGTCACTCGTTATGGTCCGCAATCAGTTGCCAGTGGTCAAGATCCATTGATTTTAAATTTCTATTGATTCGCGGATCAGGAATTTGATAATAAAATTTATCGATCGAACACGCGATGAAACGAATCCAAGAGCGCAGAAAGCTATAACTAAATAAATAGTCTTTTTTTTTTTAATATTACAGAAAATATATTTGTGCTGTCTGTCTTATTAAATGAGTATTGAAAGAAATATTCTTCCTATTGCAATCCTCTATAATTAAACAATTTTCCGTTTTTGTTAATGAAAGATCTTTCGTACGGGAGGATTTCTTTAAACTTGATGATGCTCCAGCAGAAGCTCTAGCTCTTATTTTACTTTCATTCTTCCTAATTGCGCGAATTGTTGCTTCATTTCTGTTAAATTTCTTGTAAAGAGATGTTGATTTGTCACTAGATTTCAAACGATCGAGAATTTCTAATTTTTCTTCCAGTGATATAAATCTTCTACTCAGCTGATCTTTACTGGAGATCTTTGGAGTCGTGGCTGGAAAATATTATTTCTTATTTCTGACATTAAATATTTTCAGAATTTTTATATAAAATATTTTATATAAATATAATTATTATTATTATTATTATTATTATTATTATTATTATTATTTTATATAAATATAATTATATTTTTATAACTTTTAGTCCGCGTTATGGTACTGCTGTACATATAAAGGATGTTCCGTAGGACGTGAGAAATAGCAATTAAGTCCGATTTATTACTTTTTAATTGAATTGATCGTTCAAAGAGAATTATTTTATTTAACAACTATTTAGTTTAATTTTCTTGGATTAATACCAACGCCTTTTTCCCCTTCCTTTATAATCGCATTAACATCATGGCAACTATTTCTATTAATGAGTTTTGTAAGTTGAACTTGAAATTAAAAATTAATCTTGAATAAGACGTCCGAGGTGTATGCAATTAATAAACAAAATAATTGCAATCAATTGTTTTTTTGCTTTTAAATCGACTGATAATTGGACAAACAGTTAATTCTGGAGAATGTGATGAATCACATTGCAACGATTGCATCTTGTTAAGCATCTTTCTCGAAATTGAATGACCTTGGGTTAATTTTGTGTGACTAATTCTGAGGCAAGTAAGGATTGTCTGATCAGAATGCGACGGTCGATTATTCAGTTGACAAAATATTTTCGTGCATGTCATTTTTTACTTTCGAGGGTATTGCACTTTTCAAGTAAATTTGTTAGTCGAAAATTTTTAAAAAATTTTTCTTCTGTATTCAAGAAAGTCAACTGGAGCGTCTTTGGTAAATTTCTAGTTTAGCTTTTCCTAATTTTGGCTACTTTGCAGACTTATAATTTTTCTTCTTTAAGTAACAAGGACTATGTAACTCCTTTTCAACTCTTCTCTCCTGATTTCTTGTTTTACTACTAAAATCTTTATTAAAGCGAAATCGCCCAAAATTAGGAAACACATCTTTCATTATTCCACCAGCAATTTTGTTTCCAATAATTCTCAATACAGAAGAAAGAATTAGAAAATATAACTTTATTGGACGTTTTCTTTTTTTAAATTTCTTCCAGACATATATCTTGTAAGGTATATTTTCACAAACATAAAGGAATAGTTTTAAAAGCATGAAGCATAAATCAGAAACCTATCATTTCGTAAACGAACCTTCATTATTATACTTGTATCAAATTCAGAGGCAGAAAGAAACAAATTCAAAGAGAACGTACATGAGAAACGTACATTTATCTTTTATGATAAAATCTTGAAAGATAAAATATTTTCTCTCCCTACTGTTCTTCGAATGAAGAGTTAATATCGTAGAGTTGCGATCGATTAATAAATCCTGAACATTAGATAATTATCAAAGTAGGAACATGCTGCGGGTTATCATCGTATAATTAATAATCGGTAATGACAATTAGAAACGCGACCTGGGGGGGTGCTTGCACCCGATTATAGAATGTTCCCTAACGATGTGAATCTGTGAGGGTGAGTTTCCATGGAGCGCTCTACTCCGTGGATGTCAATGTTCGAGACTAGATTACGTAATTGCCGAGTCTCTCGTTCGTATCATCCATTATCGTCCATTATGATGAAAATTCTCTTCGCAAAGATTTGACACAGCACGAGCGCAATGATACGCAACGCTATGCCAAACATATGGCATATTTCGTTTACGTTTACAACGACACGAAAGAGACAACTTTTTAGGTATTCGGAAAGCAATGCCTTAAAAATTCAAAGTTACGAAGAAAATGCACCATTTTCACGAGATTCTGAAGAGCGTGACTGTACCATGACAATAAAAAAAATTGTCGATAATATACACATAACTTTCGTAAAAAAATATTGTATAACGATCCACTTGGTCTTATCTTAAAACGTGAAGCTTTTACTTCGATAGTCGTGAGTTTGTTTTTGTTTTTTTAAAAGATGATTTTTATATCAAGTGACGGGTGAGAAAGTGAGAATACTTTTTTTTATTGAAAATTGTCAAACGTGAACAAAAATATTAAAAAATTTTTGTATAACTAGGTCTACCACTATTTTGAAAACTGAAGTTTTTATGACGAGTCCTTAACACCTGTTGTACAATTTTTATTTAACATTTTATTGAGCGTTAAGCGACCAACAGTCGAAAAATTATAACGTTTCATCATCTGACTTTTCAAGTTTAATAAAATAGCAAAAAGAAAAGAAAAAAAATCGTATAGCAAGTTTTAAGGATCCGTAAAGAGAGAATTTCAATTTTCAAAACTATGGTAGATTTAGCAATAAAAAAATTTTTTTTAAATATTTTTATATTAATTTTTACAATTTTTGAGAAAAAATTACTTTCTCAACCGCCACACGATGTTACAAGATTTTTGGCGAAAAAACAAACTCAGGATTGTCAAAGTTATAAGGTTTAAATTATCGATAATTTTTCACTGTCATTGGTACTTTCGTATTCTGTCTACTTGTATAATGTAAACCAGTCCTGTCAAACTTTCCCTCTACCTTTTTATCAAAGCGTTGCACAAGCTTCATTTTTATTTAACCGAGTCTGGCACCACGTCCAGATTAGCTATATGTATAATCGACGACACTAATAGATACGAAGTGTGACTGCAAAAGCGACGCATGACAATCAAATTGAAGTGTGACAGTGTAATGTAGTGAGGCTCGTGCGTCGTCCAGAGAGGAAAGAAATGGAGGAGAAAAGTATGGAGGGGATTGTTCCCCTCCGTCTCTTGAAGAGAAATTCGCGAGCCGTGCCACACAGTTATTTGGATTATTTGACCCAAAAAGCCGGAAAAAAGTCAATTACAAAAATTAAACATGAGTCAAAAGTTTTTTTTTTTTAATTTATGATTGACGTCGCATCTACCTTCTGGTCATTAGCGATAGCTAGGTACTGTTTCCTTCTTTTCAAGATGATTATATCTTATGATAGATGTTAGTTTCCTTTAGATAATTCAAGACATTTCCTATATGTTTCTGCGACGTCAGGGCTGCCGGTGAAGTTATTTTGTATTTTTGCCTTTGCTGCATTCAAATAGAAGATGATGGGTTGATAAAATTTGATTGCATTGGATACACATTGGGGGTTCTGTTTTTTTTTAAATAGATACTCATGTGTGAGTTTGCAGTGTCCTGTTCTAAGCCTTGTCATGACTATTCTGTCTTTTCTTTTCATGTTGTTGGTAGGCATTGTTTGATAGAAATCTTGGGTTATATTATAAGTTTTTGTTTTTTTTTTTTTTTGGAAGTGTTCCATATTTTGTTCCATGATTGTTTTTCGGTGTAATGTTACAACAAAGTCTTGATAAGGAATTCGTCTTCGGACAACATTCGGATGACATTCGACGAGGACGATGTTGCTTCTTTGGCTGCCATGTCAGCTTGCTCGTTACCTTTGATTCCCCAGGCGATGATTGTGTCAATCGATTTTTTTTGTTTTGTTTTAAATAGTAGTTTAAAGTCTTAGAAATAAGATACAAAGCGTTTAAAACGTTATAATAATAAATCCGCGGATACAGAATAATTGAATTTGCATCACTGTTTACAACTTTAAGCAATATTAAGTGTAAACCGTGTGATTCAAATATTATTTTTGGTGAATCGAATATTAGGAGACTTGGATTCAATTTAGTTGTGAATTGTAAGAATTGTGAGTCGTGATATATAAATAAAAAAAGTAAGTAAAGGATATATATGAAAAATGATGTTCTGAAACTTTTAACACTTTTTTCTCGAAATTAGGTTTTTAGAAACGGTATGCAAGATATCTCGGAATCTAACCGATTACTGTGAAACTAAGTGCGTATTTTTCGTGTAACATTTACTAGGAGTTGACGATCGAACATTTTTTAATTTTTAACAATTTCGAAAAATATAAACAAAAAACGTAGAAATTTTTGGCATAAATTCGACACATCAAAAACAAATAGCTGCTATTTTCATAATTTTCACAAAAATGAAAATGTTGGATCGTCAATCCCTAGAGAATAGTGTTTACTTTTGAACTTCTTTTGTCTTTTTGTTGCAACTATAATCCTGTTTGACTGGAATCATACAGATAGGCAATGTAAAAAAAAGTTACGTAAAAGGATGCTGTTAAAAAGTTAAATAAGAACCCTCTTTGTTTTCTCTTTTGATGTTGCTTTTTATAGTTTATAATGTGTTAAAATAAACCACAAAAGCTCATTGTCAATCAAATATGTACTTTTTTTTTTACTAATCCTCCAAAGTATTCATAATTTTTAGGCCAGTCACACTGTCCTGTCCCCTTAAGTATATACCAATGTAAAAAATGTGATGTTGGTTCATGAGCAAGTGAATTGTGTGCACAATTATGAGTGTGTGAGTGTGAGTGTCAATACGTCAAAAAAGTATGACCTTGAAAAAACTCGCTCAACACTTAATTAATCGCCGCGCCACATCTAACTACACGCTGATTAATATTCACTAGTTGAAAGACATATAAAACTGATGTTAATGGATAAATCATATTTGGTGATAACGATTTTGTATTGCATCTAGTTTATACAAAACATGAAATTAAAAGTACATGATAATTATTTTTTGTAGTGTATGTGAAACGTAAAATTAAAGATAAATAACATAATTTAAACTTGAAATTAAAAATTAAAAAATAATAATATTTCAATACTTTTTTATAATATGATAACGTTCGAAACAGATCAATTTATGCAGTGATACATTACATTACTGATAAATATATCGCGTGTAATCACTTTTTTTGATAGCGAAGCATTTTCGATGAGGATTTTTTTTTTTTTTTTACCACTCGTTACAAGTTTATGTTTCTTGAAATCGTGTTTTATAGCAGAAAAAGTATCCGATAAATTGCAAATAACTCCAGGTCAAGACTTAAGAACAAAAGAAAATGAAGGCTACGCGTTGAATAGTTGGAGATCTCCGCATTCGGTTGGCTAATTGTAAGTGTTGAAGTAAGCTTTACAGGATTTTTTTTCAAGAACATCAGATGCACGCCTTGAAGCCATTTAAATTCTATATAGTCACTTTTTCTTAACTTCAATAGCAGCTGAAATAATTTAGACGTTCGACTTAACCTCTTGCGCTGCAACGATGTGCCACGCACGTCGAATTTGTCATCAAAAAGAGAAAGTCAATATTTGGCCCAAAATTGCAATATTTTCTCAGTTTTAAGTATATTGAAATATAACCGAGGCAAAACAAATAATAAATTTATTACTTCTTAGTAATTTCTATCCAGTGATGTAGCGACGAATTCAAAGAGAAGACGAATTATTGTATACGGTTTGGTCGCTCGTTATGGTCCGTGAACCAGTTGCTAGCGCAAGAGCTGAAATTTAACAGTCCGTATACACAGGGTGTTTCGAATTTAAATGTCAAAAGCGTGCAAGGAACCGATAAATTAAGGACGAACATTCTTTAGAGATATGCTTGTTTTCATTCCATTTGGGAGATAATTGCAAAAAAAAATTTCTCACTTATTCATTCATGTTATTTATTGTTGCAACTGCGTGTTATTTGTAACAACACGAGCATTTTATCAAACATCGACCGCTTTAATTGCAACTAGACATTGCTTTGATGATATTTGTAGCATTATATGGGTCACTATTTCGAAAATAGCATTTTTCCAAAAAAATCAAGTTAACAGTTGGATACAATTTTACGTGATTTTTTCATTTTAAAACAATTTGCAGTCAGTATGTTTAAACTAGTGAGATTTTGTCGAGAAAAGCTTTTAGGTAATAACGGAATGATAAAAATTTATTTTGAAAATGGCACACGTCACTTTGCAGTCATGGAAAACAGCGATTTGATTAATTTTAATTGGTTAGAAATTCAGTGGATAAGATTTCATCCATTCCTTACAAAATGTTATACAAATTAACTGTGAATGGAAAAGCAGAATTTCTGATTTTGAAATTTGTCATCAGAAAGAGAAAGACCGAGATATTATTCATAAATAGAAATCGATACTTTATACGCGAATGTTCCGTTACTACAGCAAAACATAAAAATACGACGGATTTGTTTCCTTATAAACCTTCAATTTATTTTAAATTCAGTTATTTTAAAAATATGAAGAAAAATTAACGACGATGATTCAATTTAAAGAATAAGCTTTTATATGAAATATAAATTGTATAAATTACGTATAAATTGTATAAATTGTATAATTATGTTTAAGAATATATTAATGAATTTTATTATTATTTGTATGTTTTATGAACATTAATTACAAAGTTGTATAAAAATGAAAAAGTCTTTGGACAAACCTTTATATAAAATATCAATCGTTATTTATTTATATAAATACATATAAATTATTTATTTAATTATACAATTTAAATTTTACTTTAAATTATATAATTAATATTAATACTTTTGTTACTGTCTTATCAAACATAATTTCAGCAAAACACATCGAACAAAATTAACGTAAGTTAGTAATTTTTATAAACTGTTTATTTCGAAAGTAACACAAGTCAATTTACCGTAATGAAAAAATGCCGATTCGTTAACGTCTGTGTGAAATTATTTATACTGAAGAAAAATATAAATATCCAACATAACACAAATGTAAGTAAATTTTCTCGGAAGTTAGCATCAATTTTTCGAGGTATCTTGAATATCTCGAATTAAATATAAAGTGATTTATATCCCAAAATGAATGATTTGTATCGCGCCCTGTATAGCGACAATTATCTCCAATGTTCGAATTTTCATGAGCTGACTACAGCGTTGACAACGTAAGAGGAAAAAAAAAATCATTCTACAAACTTTTATCCATACCTCGTACGTAACAAACGTATAAGTAAATAATGTTAGCAAAGTTATGTCGAGACCCATATACATAGTACTGAAATTTCTGTAATATCGAAACTAGGGCATTTTTCTGGTAATATGTGCTACGTATAATACATTCGCGAATGGAAACGATACAATGGTCGAAACGCCAAGTGTCAAGTGTTGTGACGTCAATCGTATGTACCGCCACTACCTCAACGATCGAAATATTATAAATAATTCTTTTTTATGACTACGCTATGGCATAGCGATAAAGTTGACGTGGAATACAAACAAATGAATATTTTCAACGACAATGACAATATTTCGAAATTTATTAATTTATTTTTACACATTTGTATGTGCATAGTATTGAATTCATACATTCGTACTTTTAGTTTATTAATAAATATTCACACTCTGATAGTTTAGTAATACGATATAATTATTTATGTATTCTTAAATTATTAGGATGTCGTTAGATAAAAAACGAGTCGAAATAGGTCGAAAAAATATAAATATTGCTCATGAATATTTCTAGCATAATTTATTACGTAACAAATCGATATGTTTCAACACTGGAACTAACGGTGATTAAAAATTTCCATCAGAGATGTAAAGTAAAAAAAAAAAAAAAAGAATAGAAAACTTTATAATACTATAAAACTATACTTTATAATACTAACAAATAACTATGCTTTAAGTACAGTATATAACTATGTACTTAAGTAAAGTAAGTCTATAACTATACTTTATAATACTAAAAAACTTTATAATACTACATATTATTTAAATCTCTAAAATTACACTGTTTGTTATCTGGCAAATATCCAACGAAAATTACACTACCAAATTGATCCTCTTGATCATTTTGGTAGTGTTAATCAATAGAGTATGGTCATGATTTTAATTATTAATTAAGAAAGAAAAACGTATCTATTTTAAGATAAAAACATATATATACAATGGAAAAATCCACGTATATATATCGATTTCGACATACATAGCTTCGTTCAATTAAAGCATAAAAATTATACTGATTTTAAACTTCTGTTGCTGGGCGCTTTTGGCTTTATAAAGAACAGTGTGAAAATGGTCTCATCGATTTATTATTATTTCCATTACTATTTCCACCGTCATTAATGTTTTAGAGTAGCTTTTTATCATTCAGTCTGCAACACGTTGCCTTTTAACTACACTATGTTACAAATCACGTCGCTTTTTAAAATGAATATATGACAGAGTTAATTGAAACTAATATCAGATATATATATATATTTTACTATTTTATTAGTAATAACTGATTAATGGTTTATCTCTAAAAATTTCGATCTGGGTTCTCTACTTTTTAATAAATCTTGTATATAAAATATAGTCTTCATGATTTAACGTTTATATAAACAGCCAATGATTAAAATAATAACAAAACATATAATTACTTATTAATCTACTTACTAACGTATTAATTTAAATAATTTATAATAGTACTGCGGAACAAAAAAAAAAAAAAAAAAAGATAGTATAAAACATATTAATAAAACCATATTAAAAAATATATACGTGCGATCACTGCTTATCAATTATAAAAAGAAATGTCCCTAATATTATTTTATTCCAATTTCTTAATTATATAGATCCGCGTTTCTTGAGATTATAGTTTATTAAAATATTATTTAATGATACCGACAAATTAACTTTCAAACGTCACAAACGTTGATGATTTTTTCTAAAAATTGTATTTTCATGCATGTGCCCTATATTGTGAAATATTCATAAAAAACAATACAAACTTTCATGATGTATTCTACGAAATAGGTGTTAGCTTTTAACCGTGGTGCGCCGGCAGTGAAATAACTCTATCGTTGATCCGCAAAATGAATAATATAACAATAATGAAAAAAAATCTATTCTTTTCATCACTTGGTGTATTTCTCATACTCCGTATTGCAGTAGAGAAGCAAAAATGCAATTAAACTGTAAATTTATTATTATTATTTTTTTCTTTATTAAACTCTGAAACCATAGCTTTCAGTTTTACAAGCAAAAAAAGGGGAAAAAAATCGTGATATTGTATATATTTTCACAGCAAAGCGTGAACACAAATCTTCACAGTACCTGTTATGTATCACGTCAAACTCTGTCGCTCCTTTTTATAGAATATAGGTTTCTGCCATTAATTAAAATTATTTCAATAAGCTATTCAGTAATACACGCGCCGTAATAATAAAATGTTTCTTATTCAAATATAAAAGCTAGACATTTTTACGAAAAACGTTGGTATGTTTCCTCGTAATTTTTTGTCAAACAACGATTTAAAAGTTCCATATATTTTTGCATTTGTAAAATCGATAATTAAAAAATAAACCTCTGTAGAGACTATACGCGTATGCACAATTGTTCTGTATATGTAACGAACGAATGCAAGAACACAAGTAGATAAAAAGTTTCATCGAATGTGTACCGGTAGATTGGAAGATTGGATTAGTACATGATTGGAGCGGCAATTGAAGAGCTGGATGAAATAGGGGCATTCGGAGAGAGCGAATTTATTGATTCAATTTCGTCGTAACACTGCTGCCTACCCTTCTATTTTAACTACCAACAGATGGCATGTTGATGCCTCCCCAAGTTTTCAAATTTAGTCTAACCGCAGTTTAACTAATAACTGATGAACAGCCATAACTGACGTTAAAGATAGAAATTTTCGTTGATCGTACAATCATAGTATTAACGCGTTAAAATCGATTGGTGCGTTATACAATTGGAAAACACATCCCATTGCGAATATATTATAAACTATGGTCTAGACTGCAAACTTGATAATTTAACAATGAGAAGAAAAATAATGGTCACAAGTCGAGGAAAATAGTCGGGTGGGAGAATGGATTTGTTGCTAAAAAAAAAAAAAAAAGTATACGTGCTACAAATAAATAATAAAAATAAAGTAAACTTTATTGACCTTAAAGGAAAAGAAAAATGCAATAATTGCAATAATCACTATCTCTGACAATGATTTGGGTTTAAAATAGTTTATGTTCTTCGTTCAACAGCATATAATTTTTGAGATACTCCACGTCTATTATAGTTCACAAGAACAAACTTCCACTTCAAGCTAAATTATTAGAGACCAATATTTGAAAATAAATTCATATTCTTTGTTTGCAGTAAGAGTTACGTGTGTAATTAACAAAGATTGTTAATTACGAATTTAAAACTTGTAGATAAGAGTGATATCTAAAAATAACGATTGACATCTATTTCGACGAATATAAATCGTAAAAATACGACAATGCTAATTTTAACTTTTAAAAAGTAGGATACAAGAAAAAATAAATCTTTCTCTTTTTAAGAAACTACAGTTATTAGGCTACATTCAATTTACGATTCAAGTAATTCTTCCACGATTAAGTAATTTCTCCGAACAGACGCGCTGTATATATAATAGATAAATTTGCAAATAAAATTGCTGATAGATACGTTGATAAAATATTTGGTTATATAACGTTATTCGAGATTTATTTGAGATTTTTGACATTAACTTAAGCATCTAACCTGCTCGATGCACTACCTTTGGTCTAAAAAGCGGCTCTTTCCAACCAAAAATCAATTTTTCAACTGTAAGATTTAAAAATCATTTTCCTGTAAAATGATAACTCTTTAAATCTTGAAACTCAAAGATATTATTCATTTCTGATCATTTTGTAAACATAGCATTCCAATGGTAAAAATTCAAACTGAAAGTAGACATATCGATTTATTTTGAATTATAAATATTTATTATGACACTTTTATACATGTCAACAGATGCATTTCAAACATTTAATTCCATTGCAAGCATTATTTTTTAATCCATGTATAAACAATGCAAAACTTGTAACAATTTAAACTTTGAGCATGTTTTTAAAAAGTTTTAAAAAGTTGTCAGATAATTACAAAAAAAAAAGAATTGTAGGCAATTTAAAATGTTAGGATACGTTTACGTTAAAGTTATGATAAGAACATTACAGCGACGATAAAAGTCGATAAAATACCTTTCTGTGATGCATTTGTAATAAAGCAGCGATAATCGGGTTTTTATATTTATCAAACGTCTCGAAATTCCAAATGACACTGCTTTGCCGAACGCCGAAATTATTATTCATAGGAAATGAAATTTATCCACTTTTTACGAATTTACTGAAACCTTGGGCAGTAATTAAACGCAGATAAAAAATATTTTAATACTAGATTATCAAAAGCACAAAGGATCGTCGAATGCATTTTCGGAATTATTTTTTCTAAATGGAGAATTTTAAGCAAAGCCAAAAATTCCGTAAAATGTAGCGGATAATATTGTTAAAGCTATTTATATCATGATACAATTGTTGATAGAAAAGGCATCGAGTATCATTTGGCAAATTTACAAGAATTTTCAAAAGAATTAAATATGAGGCGTGATTTGTGACTAATCCAAAATATATCATTGAAAATATTTATTATTACAATCCTGTTACAATTCTAACTGTACTGTTTAAAATCTAATAATCTAATAATTAGTATAATAATTCTAGAATAATCTAATCTAGCATAAAAATAAAATCTATTATAACCTATTATAAAAATCTATTATAATCTATTATAAAATTACAAGATATTATAAAATTCTACAAAATTATAGAATATAAAATATTGCAGAGTATTCTAATATTATTATAGAATATTTATGTTTACATGTTTGTTCCATAATCTATCTAAAATAAGCCTATATAGTGATTTGTGTTCTTCTGATTTTATGAAGGTGATCAGATACAACACTTCATTTAACGTATTCTTACTGTGTTAGACAACTCAGAAAAAGGAGCTGTAAATTTTAATTCCAAAGAATTGCAGAATTTAACAACTGAGATGTTGTAGCATTTAACGTTTAAATGAACGTTTAAATATCATTTGAGCTAAGGAGACTTTAAAAAACTAAAATATTTTTAATTCAGAGAATATTATCTACCTATTGTACATACTGATCTTTATAAATATTACATATTGGTCCTATATTTATATTTATATTTATATGCCTATTTATTTATATTTATATTATATTTATATGCCTATTTCTACTTCAACATGTATCAATCTCTTACAAAATGTTAGAAATGAATCATTTGTTTTGGCAAAAGAAATTGTTATTTTTCGTTCTGTATTATAATCACTGCTCTATATACCGGGCGAGTCATCCAAGATAAGAAGCTGAAATAATTTTCGAAACGATTAATTAGAACCAAAAAATGTTTTAGACAAAAGTTTCGAGAGGAGTATTAATTATCATTTTTTAACGTTGATGCATAGAAGACGTTTGAAGGTCTGTTTTTTTTAAGTTCGATACCGCGAGTATTGCTCCGAATTATTTTAATTAAAATATTTCCTGAACCAATGATTTTTCGATATAAATTCAGTACTCGTTTTACAGAGAATGACCAGCTGAATTGATTAGTGCGTCAAAAAATATACGATTTCACTTTAAAAATGTGCAAAAAAAAAGTATGTGTCATTGAAAATGATAATTATTTCAAATAATACTTGTTTCGAAACCATTCAATTTTTGCCTGAAATATCTTTGGAAGTAATTAAGTTTAGAAAATATTTCAGCTTCTAATCTTAGGTGACTCATATAAGATGACTCCGATATAAGGTACAGAGTTATATTTTTTATTTATATTTAGTTATATATAGTTTAAGTATTCTATAATTTATTCTTTAATTATATTTACATATTATAATATATTAAATATTATATAATGTCTATATATATCTATATATATGTTACATATCATAGTTTAAATATTTCTCATGGTGAAACAGGCAGTTTCTAATCTTTGAGAATCAAAGGCTAGTCACCACAAATCAAATTTTTTAAGTATTATAAAAAAATCAAGTTTCCTAGATAATATTAAAAAAAATAAAAAATAGAAATTTTAGCAATGACATTTTCAATTTTATTCGACAAGCAAGAAGTTAAGAAATCCGTACGTTGTAGCAACAATCTTACATTAGGACAATACATGAGCCCAGTCGTAGTCATTTTGTTCTTAAATCGAGATATTTAAAGATTTGCGTTTCAACGTGTCTAGAAAAATTGACGCTAACTTTCGAGAAGGTTTGTACTTATTATCTCGGATGTTTATATTTTGTACGGTATAAATAATTTCGCACAGGCGTTAACGAATCGCCACTTTTCATCATTGAAAAGCGAGTTGTTACAAAACAAACGGCTCACATTCAAGTCCCGTGTCGCCAAGGAATTGAAATCATTGTGTTAAATATTGTGTCGTACGATGCAACTTAAGGACGAACAATATAAAGAAAAAAAATTTGCAACGCGATCTGATACACGAGAACCACTGACTGCAAGACGTGAAATAATAAGAAATCGGCTTGCTGCTCTAATTGCAACGAAGAAGTTGCCGTAAGTAGAGGAGTCAATTAACAGAGACGAATGTTCTCCCTCTATTCAACGTGATTTAATTTAACCTAGTATGACTTCTACCTCTGCTTTCTTCTTATTTCCGATTCTCTGCTTCAGTTCTTGCTTAATCCAATTCCTGTCCAAAAAGGATCAGCCAACTCTTTTATTTTCCTGTTCGTTGTAAATTTATTCAGTTCCGTTTTTTCCCCCTTCCTGTCTTAGCTTTCGGCCCGTTTGTCTCATTTTCGTTTTCCCTCGATATCGCCGCCCTCGCTTATATCGATTTCTTCTTCGTTGTTTTCAGCCACCCGAATCGACACATCCACGCTGCTCTCTTACTTTTTCGTAAATCATGGGAAATGCGCACATTGTGGTAACACAATTTCACGGATGATAGGGAAATCCGGTTAACCATCGTTTCGCGTTTTACACACGCGCGACCAGACACGGGTCTATCGATGCTAAAAGTATAACGCCAGCAGCTTCACAGAAGCCAGATACTCTCAAGAATAAAAGCTCGGTTATTGCGTTATATTTTTCTCCTGTTGACATTTATATTGGACTTTCTTTATGAACAAAGGACTATGAAAATCGCCCGTGTATTTATTAAGAGTTGCCCGTGGAGCTTTATCAATCATTTTAATCCACGGCTCGTGAAGGACGAGATAGCATACGTGTCGAATACGTGAATTACTACCGATTAATCGAGATGACTTAGCAATTTTAATAGTTAAACACGTTTAACAGAAAATTAAGATGACAAAAGAAACATTGAAATAAAATAAATCTGAAAAATATTCGAAGAAGCTAAGAACCGATGTTCAAAATTAAAATTTAGTTATAAATTTTCTTTCTCCAACTCTAAAACTTAATCGTTAAATTTTCCAAACAACTGATTTCTTTCTCCGATTAATCGAGATAACTTAGCAATTTTAATAGTTAAACACGTTTAACAGAAAATTAAGATGACAAAAGAAACATTGAAATAAAATAAATCTGAAAAATATTCGAAGAAGCTAAGAACCGATGTTCAAAATTAAAATTTAGTTATAAATTTTCTTTCTTCAACGCTAAATCTAAATCGTTAAATTTTTCAAACATCAGATTTCTTTCTCCGATTACTACCGATTAATCGAGATAACTTAGCAATTTTAATAGTTAAACACGTTTAACAGAAAATTAAGAGAAAAGAAATAATGAAATAAAATAAATCTGAAAAATATTCGAAGAAGCTAAGAACTAATGTTTAAAATTTAAAATTTAATTATTAATTTTCTCTCTACAACGCTAAACATAACTCGTTAAATTTTCCAAACAACTGATTTCTTTCTCCGATTATTACCGATTAATCGAGATAACTTAGCAATTTTTATCGTTAAACACGTTTAACAGAAAATTAAGAGAAAATAAATAATGAAATAAAATAAATCTGAAAAATATTCAAAGAAGCTAAGAACCGATGTTTAAAATTTAAAATTTAATTATTAATTTTCTCTCTACGACGCTAAACATAACTCGTTAAATTTTCCAAACATCTGATTTCTTTCTCCGATTACTACCGATTAATCGAGATAACTTAGCAATTTTAATAGTTAAACACGTTTAACAGAAAATTAAGAGAAAAGAAATAATGAAATAAAATAAATCTGAAAAATATTCAAAGAAGCTAAGAACTAATGTTTAAAATTTAAAATTTAATTATTAATTTTCTCTCTACAACGCTAAACATAACTCGTTAAATTTTCCAAACAACTGATTTCTTTCTCCGATTATTACCGATTAATCGAGATAACTTAGCAATTTTTATCGTTAAACACGTTTAACAGAAAATTAAGAGAAAATAAATAATGAAATAAAATAAATCTGAAAAATATTCAAAGAAGCTAAGGACCGATGTTTAAAATTTAAAATTTAATTATTAATTTTCTCTCTACGACGCTAAACATAACTCGTTATAAATTTTCCAAACATCTGATTTCTTTCTCCGATTACTACCGACTAATCGAGATAACTTAGCAATTTTAATAGTTAAACACGTTTAACAGAAAATTAAAAGAAAAGAAATGATGAAATAAAATAAATCTGAAAAATATTCGAAGAAGCTAAGGACCGATGTTTAAAATTAAAAATTTAATTATTAATTTTCTCTCTACGACGCTAAACTCGTTAAATCTTCCAAACATCCGATTTCCTTACAAGTCGCTGTAAAGAAATGAAAAACTTCAAATGTCTAATTAACACTTTCAATTAAAAAAATTGTAGATTTTTTTTCTACAAAGAAAGAAACCAAAAACGAAAGAAATCAAAAAAAGGCTTCTTTTTTCTTTTGCAGTCTCAAAAAAGAGGTAAACAACGCCTCGGTTGCATTACGAATTTAATCCCTCTACCTTGTATATAGCAACGTGCTATTTGTTATCGCGAAAAAAAAAAAAAAAAAAATAATATGCATTGTCAATGATATTCCATGAAGAGGAGGGAAACTCTTCTCCTGCCAGGCACGCGGAGGCTGCGTTATTGATTTTCTGTAGGCGCGTGCGGTTTTCCACACTCACCGGGCCTGACTCGCGTTTTCAAACGGCACGCAATCACAAAATGTTTCGATGGTTCACAATACGGGATGATATCGATTGCCATGACATTAACTTCAATTACGGCGCTGCGTTCTTTAATCAACGATCGACGAATAATCCTGGCAGTATCGATAGGGATAGAAGAAATTCCCGTCGTGCGACAAATTGACACAAATGAATTTATCGTTTAAATCGATTTCCCGAAAGACATATGCTTTCTTTTTATTTGGACTGAAATCGAAAGTTTTTTTAAATTGAATAAAGTTACGCGTTAATTTTTGTACATTAATTATTAATTATTTCGATAGCTTTAGAAAGTTTGCGATGCAGGTATAGATTCCTAAGTGAAAGAAATTTGTGTAAACATTGAAAATATGCGTGAACAAATAAAACTATTGAACGTAATGAGAGCTTAATTTTCTTAAACACGGTAGGATATTCGTGTTTTGAATAAATTTTGATTTCTAAAGCCTTCGTGTTTCTAAAGCTCCGTTTTAAAAATATTTTTTCAAGCATCAAATTTCTCAATTTTGAAATTTTGTTCGTTCAAACTATCCTCAACGTGCAATCAGTGAAATTTCCGAAACACAATTTCGATTTTGAAATAACAATATTGAAATCAAAAAGAGGATCGAAAAAAATAGAGTTGAAATATTTTATAAAAGAAAGTACCTTGTAAAAAAGAAAAAAAAAAAAAAAAAATTTGGAAAAAATGCTTTTCGTTAAAAAACGAAGAACGATAATACGATCAATGAAAGGTACACTCGAATTTTTTCACAACAGTACACATATATCTGTCACGAGGCAAAAGAAAAGAAAAAAAAAAAAAAATGAAAAAGAGAGAAAAATAAAAAAAAGAGAGAAAAAGACGAATTGAGGAAACAAGAGGAAAATTTAATTAATCCGAATTGTAGTCAACTCAATCTCTGTGCACTGAAATCGAATCACTCATTTATTTAGGTCATCCGACAATTTGCATCGTGTTGCAGCGTATTTCAGAAACTCTGAAAAACCATGTTATTTCTATATTCGGAACTAACCTGAACAGAACAACGAGGTTTATCGGGGATTTATCGCGGATTCGAACATGAAGCGAATCATAGCAATAAACTATTTTAGTATATTACGTACATTCCCCCGCTCATAAATCTTGGAACACTTGCAATCAGAGTTTGCAAGAGTCGCAACTGTAAAGCGACGACTTTCAGAAGGACGTGTAGCTGTAGAAAACTTTTATCAAGGGAGCAAAACGAAATATAGAGGTTGGACAAAGGAACATGAAAACTGGACAACTGAAGATTGGGAAAAAGTTCTCTGAACTGATGAATCGAATTTCACGGTGTTTATATTCGCAGATTATATTCGATACTGACTAGTGAAACATAGGGAACAATCCACGAGGTTGCTTTCTTTCGAGGCACAGAAGTGATTTGGTTCGAATAAATTGATATTTTAAACAAAAAGGGATGTTTAAACATTTTACGTGAACCAAATTTTATGCATTCTAAATGTGCAGCAAAAATATGCACAAATTCAAAGTAATAATTCACTGAAGATTATGAAACGACCACCTTAATCTTCCAATTTGAATCCCATTTGGGAAACTTTGGGACAAACTAGATAGGCAAGTACGAAAATGTTGTCCTACTTCAAAAACAGGTTTATGGAACATTCTGCAGCGAGAATGGAATAACATATCAGTGGAAACTTTCAAAAAGTTGACCGCACGAATGATCAAGAATGGTAACCGTAATAAAGAAACACGGATGAGAAGAAAATGTGAATGTTTTTTTTATTTTTTGGTAGCATTTCCAAAATTTATGCAGTATTCTTTCGAGAAACGAGATGATAATTTTATTTAATTATTTTATTTTAGATTTTAATACAAGTATAGTAAAAATATTAATTAACTTAGATATTAATAAATACGACAAACAATTAATTTCTAAATATATATTTATTTTTTTATTTTACAAAAAAATAATATATATATGTGTATATTTAGAACATTTACTTTCGAGATAATTAAAATTATTAAAGTAAATTAATTAACCCCGTTGGTACAAAGGTACAAAATAAATTTTACTTATTTTTTTTTTAAATTCATTATGAACATCGTAGTAACCAAAAAAAAAGAAAACTACTGAAGAAGATACACATAAAAGATCTGGGGCTTGGACAGGGAAGAAGAAACGTTAGCAGGTTGCAAACAAACACAGAACATCTTCGACAGGGAGATAACGGAGGAAAGATGAGACCGACCTCAATTACCTGGACAAAGGCGACACGTATCCTTTGTCGGTAAATCGTGTTATCGGACCTTCGCCGACTTCGAGCATTCGCGGCTGGCGATTCAAAGCGAGACACTTACGCCCGATCAGTGCAAATATCTGAAATTGGATAATAATTGGAAATCCGACCAACAATCGTCCGAACATTTCTCCGAACGAGAAAAAAAAAATACATCAACCGACAACTAATAACAATTATCACGTTGATTACGAAACGTACGTTAATTTCAAAAAAAATTGTGTTATTGATTT
Source organism: Frieseomelitta varia (assembly GCF_011392965.1). NCBI lineage: Eukaryota > Metazoa > Arthropoda > Insecta > Hymenoptera > Apidae > Frieseomelitta > Frieseomelitta varia. Next base: position 111,103 of record NW_025109956.1, read on the forward strand.
ACGTAGAAATTATTTCATACCGATTTTAGATTATAAGATAGTCGATTCTCATTATATCGGAAGATATCTTTATATTCTTAACATACAAGATGTTAAGAAATTACAACCATTTGTAACTGCGTTTGGCAACTAATTGCGGACCATAACGAGTGACCAAATCGTACACAATAATTCGCTTTCTGTTTGAACTCGTCGGATAGAAATTATCGAGAAGTAATAAATTTATTATTTGTTTTGCCTGGGTTGTACTTAAATATACTTAGAACTGAGAAAATATTGCAATGTTAAGACAGATTCTTGACGTGCGTGGCACGTCATTACAGCACAAGAGGTTAACTATTTACGTTTGGCAACTGATTGCGGACCATAATGAGTGACCAAATCATACACAATAATTCACTTCCTTTTTGACCTCGTCGGATAGAAATTATCGAGAAGTAATAAATTTATTATTTGTTTTGCCTGGGTTGTACTTAAATATACTTAAAACTGAGAAAATATTGCAATGTTGGGACAAAAGATTCTCGACGTGCGTGGCACGTCATTACAGCACAAGAGGTTAACTATTTGCGTTTGGCAACTGATTGCGGACCATAATGAGTGACCAAATCATACACAATAATTCACTTCCTTTTTGACCTCGTCGGATAGAAATTATCGAGAAGTAATAAATTTATTATTTGTTTTGCCTGGGTTGTACTTAAATATACTTAAAACTGAGAAAATATTGCAATGTTGGGACAAAAGATTCTCGACGTGCGTGGCACGTCATTACAGCACAAGAGGTTAACTATTTACGTTTGGCAACTGATTGCGGACCATAATGAGTGACCAAATCATACACAATAATTCACTTCCTTTTTGACCTCGTCGGATAGAAATTATCGAGAAGTAATAAATTTATTATTTGTTTTGCCTGGGTTGTACTTAAATATACTTAAAACTGAGAAAATATTGCAATGTTGGGACAAAAGATTCTCGACGTGCGTGGCACGTCATTACAGCACAAGAGGTTAACTATTTGCGTTTGGCAACTGATTGCGGACCATAACGAGTGACCAAATCGTACACAATAATTCACTTTTTGTTTGAACTCGTCGAATAGAAATTATCGAGAAGTAATAAATTTATTATTTGTTTTGCCTGGGTTATACTTAAATATACTTAAATATATACTAAATATATATAAATATACTTAAAACTGAGAAAATATTGCAATTTTGGGACAAAAAATTCTCGACGTGCGTAGCATGTCATTCCAGCGAAAGAGGTTAAACACGAGAGAGAAAATTCTGTAGAAAAAATGTATTGGCACTCAGACGAAAACGAAACTATTTTGATATTGAAATATAAGTAGGAAAAGCAATTTACTTATGTGAGATTAATAGTTTAACGTTTCAAGAATAAGTACAGTTAAAAGCTCACAGAACAAAACGATTTATTCGAGGTTATGTTAAACAAATATAGAAAAGATTCAATAACATGTGTGAAAACTATATCTCTGACATTTCAGTAACTTTCTAAGTACATGTACATTTAGGAGTTTCCATTCCTTAGTTAAACATAAGTAGGGGAATACTCAGTCTGTTACAAGTTTACTTATCTCGTATTAATAAAGATTATTTGAATAATATCAAAAATGGACCAAAGTTGAGAAACAACAACAGAAGAAAGGAAGTTAATACTGGATCATTACAGTCGAAATAAATCTTGCTCAGAAGTCGCAAAAATGTTTAACAAAAGCAAATTTATCATAACAAGTATAATTAAAAGGTGTCAAAACATAGGAAAACATTGCAGAAGTAACAACAAGGTACAAGAGAAAAATTATTCAATCAATCGAAAATAATCCAAAATTGACGTCATCAGAGATATCCGTACAGTTAAAAGAATATGAAAACTTAGATATAAGCTTGTTCGGAAATTCTTTGAAAGGAGCAGGTTACGCATTCAGAATTGCAAGAAATTAGTAACGCTGATTAGAGGAAAAGAAAGCAATTCGCATATGACTGAACAAAGATTTAAATTTTTGGGACAATGATGAGGGACAAAGATAAATTTTTGGGACAATGTATCGTAGTCTGACGAAAGCACGTTTAATTTATTCAGAAACTGCATCAGAGTGTGGAAAAAGGAATACCAAATTCAATAAATTGAATATTAAATTTATTGCGATGAATAAATTCAATTAATATTGAATACTAAATTCAATATTAAAAACGTTCAAAGCATAGTTGTGTACTAGTTTGGTGTTGCATAGCATCTACAAGTATTGGCGAGCTTATATTTATAAACAAAATGGATAAAGTGTTTATTTCAAACATTTTGAAAGGTAACTTTAAAAAAAGCGCCAAAAAATTCTAAAGCGTGATTTTTACTTCTAAAAGAGACAATGACCCTAAACATGTAGCATATGTGGATCGCCTATAATGTTGCACATGTGTCATCACTCCAATCACCAGATCTAAATCTCATCGAACACTTGTGAACTGAGCTTGAATCAAGAAAACGCCGCGAAAAAAATCAATTGAAATCTATATTATTGGAAGAATGGAATGAAATTGAATCAGCATTCACTAAAAAGTTGTCGAGTTGATGGCAAAACGTTTAAGAGAGGTTCATAAGAAACAAAGGATATACTAAATATTAACAAATATTTAATTACTAATATTAATTACTAACATTAAATTATTTGTAATTAATTATTATTACATTACTTTAATAGTAATATTAAGTTAAATAATATTAAGTAAGTTTATTTGTTAATTACTAATATTAAATTATTTGTAATTAATTATTAGTACATTACTTTAATTGTAAGAGTATCAATACTTTCTCAAATGTGTTGTTTGAAACTTTTCTGTATTTGTTTAACGTGACTTCGAACAAATTTTGTTCTGTAAGTTTTTAACTTATTCTTGAAATATCAGACTATCAATTTCACATAAGTAAATCGGTTTCTCCAGTTATTTTTTAATACAAAAACAGTTTTGTTTTCGCTCGAGTGCACTTTTATAATATTTTTTCCCTGTGTAAAAAGAAAACAAAAGTTTAAAAAAGAAAAAAATTGAACAGACTTCATGCGCTATCACGATCCAATAAAACTTATTTCGTATTCATCAATATCAAGTTATATTTTACGTTGCTTAATTAGAATGTCAATAAAGTACCGCGTGACGATCGATTTAAAGTAACGATTAAAAAGTTGACCAAAAAACAGCAATGTGTTTTATATCAGCGGTAAATTCAATTGTTATACCTTAATCCGTATAGTTAATCCATTGCTGTATTTGTTTATTTAGATAGATAACGCCGAAAATTGCATTATATCGGTGTACACGAGACGCATCCCCTAAATCCAAGCATATTTTCTGGCTTTATCTCGCGCAGTCGTTGCGTAGACAGGCAAAAAACGAACGTGGGATAGTAGGTAAGCCGAAATTTTATGGTTCTTGGTCACTCCCTTCCCCTGCAACGTGAATCGTAATTTTTGCCTCGCCATACGCTATGCTTAGCGATATCACTAGAAATAACGCTGCGCATGTTCACTTATCGAGATATGTACATACATACATATTCGAATAAAACGTTCCACGAATTTTCACAATCCCTTTTCATGCCAATTGTAACAAATTGCTATTAAAAGAAAAAAAAAAAAAGAATGTAGATTTTATGCGGATCTCGTTAATTTCCATTATTTTCTATTATATTCACCATTTTCCGTTATACGAACATCTGTTATTTGAACTTTCTATTGTTTGAACTGTACATTTCCCACTACAAAACATACATATTGTAATAAAAGTGCTTGTATGCGTGTAAATGTTTCTACACACTTCTCGCGAATGGAATCAATTCACAATGTTTCACTTTGAAATTGACGTGACCATCGACGATGTTGTGTGATATAATTTATATCGTGATATGACCAAAACGTAACAATTGAGAAAAAACTGACATAATTAAAAAACTTGAACACGGAGAATGTGTAACAAATTTAGCACAAAAGTATAATGTTGCAAGATCAAGCATAATATAAAAAACCGGAAACATATTATTAAAAACTATTTAAAGTAAATGTAAACAGCAAATATTTCAACAGTCGAAAGATTTTAGTGGAGGAAAACAATTTGATTGAGTAGCAATGCCTTTTTATCTGTGTAATCTAAATCGTATGGTCTAAAAAGTCAAAAGATATTTAGAAACAAATGGTATCAATTTTATTTCATTCTGTCTTGAGTAATAAAATTCAAATTCAATCCTAATCGCTTGTCGTTCTCTTATGTGAAAATTCTTTTATCTGACCACTTTTGTCTCCTAATTAGTTCATATAACAAAGATTCTCCTGTATATATCGAATCGAGAAAGAGAAAGACCTAAAGTGGATGGAAATTGTAATACAGCAATGTAATAGCAGAAGTTACAACGAATAAATAAATACCACTCACTTTCAACTCACTTTCATCATATAATTTATCTAAATGGATATTGGACTTAATATGCGTCACATATATACATGATTTTTGTCACCCAAAAATATTAATATAAATAAATAAATAAAAACATCTATTAACAATAGAACAACTATATCAAAAATATTCCAAGTATAAATTATTATAATTTAAATGATAATTAAAATAAATACATTTATACGATTATTTCTATTCAAAGAGAAATTAATATTTTGTTTATTAAATTAATTAAACAATATTTTATTACTATTATAAAATAAATAATATTTTATTTATTAAATTAATATTTAAGTTATTAAAATTTTGTCAAGAATATCTGTATCTTTCAAGCAGTTACAAGAAAGTCTGAAATAGGTTATAAAGAGTTCGATTGTTACAGTATTGATAAAATTACAATAGTTAATTAAAATAGCACAATAATAAAATTGTACAACAATTTATAAAACTTTTATAAGGATAGTTCTAATAAATAATATTTCTTATACGCAACTGTCAACTGAAACATCTCGTCGGGAAAATGTTAAAAATTAGATCGATCAATCTTTTATGGCAGATAGTTGCTAAAAACCTATGCTATACGTGTAATATTTTATATAATAAAGCTATAGAATTTGCTAAAATATTAGATAGAAAAATTTAACGTCAGGTTAAATAATATTTTTTACATATGTATGTATATAATTCTAATACATCAAATAATTTTAAAATTTTTAGAAATAAAATCGTATTATCTTTGTTACTTTTTTTTCTTTTATAGAGCTTGATAGAAGTTAATTTAAAGTGTTATGTATTCTGCGATATCATTATGTGTGTTGTGTTATACTCGAAGTATATTTACATTATATCTCCGATACTATACTCAATACGTCGAATTAAGATAATCAAAAACCTTAAAACGAATGAAAATGGTTATATTGTAAATATATTGATCGTTTGTATTCTCAGATCGTTAGAGTTTTCATTCAATTATGAGACTACGTCTACGATTGATGAATATTCAATTCCCAAACACATTTACAATTTCTATTTCAAAAATACATTTGCTTATTAAGTGTCTCTTTAATTTCATTTAACAAATCCTTAAGTAAAATATTGTATTCCTCTTTTGAAGCAAAAAATTCATTTCCCCGTTATTATATATATAACGGACAATTCATTAAATTCTCAATAAAGTATATTATATATAACGAACAATTTATTAAATTCTCAATAAAGGACCACTCAAAGAAAAGTAATGATCAATTAAATTTATATCTATGATCATTTGTACAAGGCGAGTGTAACAATCGAATAATAAATTCGAACGTATTCGAATTAGTCGCATTATAACCGTATTATTTAAATGAGGGTACTCATTGGACTTGCTAAAGCAAATCTGACATTTCTTTTAATAATTTGCAGTATCATCGCAGCGACAACTATACGCAATGTTTATCTTAACCAGTCATACATTCTTTTGTGTCATAATTTTCGGGAGACTGCGTTCATCACGCACGTAAAAATTGTTTTCCATTAACCACTTGCGCTGGCAACTGATTGCGGACCATAACGAGTGACCAAACCGTATATAACAATTCGTCGCTTTCTTTTTGAATTCGTCGGTATATCACCGGATAGAAATTATCGAGAAGTAATAAATTTATTATTTGTTTTGCCTGGGTTATACTTAAATATACTTAAAACTGAGAAAATATTGCAATTTTGGGACAAAAGATTCTCAACGTGCGTGGCACGTCATTACAGCGCAAGAGATTAACCACTTGCGCTGGCAGCTGATTGCGGACCATAACGAGTGACCAAATCATACACAATAATTCGCTTTCTGTTTGAACTCGTCGGATAGAAATTATTGAAAAGTATAAATTTATTATTTGTTTTGCCTGTTGTACTTAAATATACTTAAAACTGAGAAAATATTGCAATTTTGGGACAAAAGATTCTCAACGTGCGTGGCACGTTATTCCAGCGCAAAAGGTTAATTTGAACGCTTCAAAATTTTTCCTCGACTTCTGTCAGCTCTCGCGTAATTGCCCCTTTCGTCAGGAACGTCGACGAAAATATCAGTTACAACAAGCTCCCGTAATAAGAGCGATATGATTTTGTTTCCGACGAACGACTTAAGCGGAGCGAAAGGAAAAGTAAGAGCGGGCCAATTTATCGCGGCTCTGAACCGCGAAAAGAAACAGGATGAGAATGCGAGTGAATAATAGGAAGAATGAAACGAGGTATGTATAGAGAATGAGAGGAAATAAAAAGAACGAGTCAGGAATAAAAAGTAAAGAAAAGGCAGCAAGCTGAGGATGAGGAAAGAGTTAAGAAGAGGTTGGGGGGGGGGGAGGAAAGGGAGATAAAAATTGGGCGCGTGGTATAATACGCTCGGGAAGTTAAATTCACCGATATTATTTCGATTGAGCGGTGCGTGTCTTTTACAAGAGAAAACAAAGAGGAACGGGAAACGAGGCTCGTTCCGCCTATGCGGCACGTACCGGAAATTTACAATGCCCCGGTGGCTATGTATACGACATCCACACAACACCTTTGACCGCGTCTACGACGTCGATATCTCTTATATACAACACGTACGCCAATCACAACGTGGACGTGGAAAATTAACTCGTTTCGATCAGCCTCTTCGACAAGCGTGTTTCCTCGCGTTTCACGTATCCTCGCGATCCTTTGCGTCTTAACACTAGAACTACCGACATAAAATTTCCATCAGAGACATTGAAGTCTAAAAAAATATAACGAAAAATTTTGTAATATGATGGACTATTACAATGAATTTTATTTGTATATTTTACGAAAAATTATTTGGGTCTTTAAAAATATTGCTTTATGTCTATAAAATATCTAACAAAAATTATAAATTGGTCGTTTTCACTACTTTAATATTTCTAGTGTCAATAACAGATATTCACCGAATACATATATACTGACTTACGAAAATGTTTAAAATATGACAACGGAAATGGACACAAAACCTCCAGGATAATAGATATTTCTAAATTTCTATGTATATGGTACATGGGGTACGTATTTGTATTAATTTCATTAAAATCAAACAGCATACGTCTGAAGGAGTATGATTTTATTACAACTAATACAAAATCACGGGTCACAAAATTGGAATTTTGAGTTGAGAAATTTGGAATTTTCAGTCTTTCGCTTTTATCACTCACCAAAGATGATTTTCGATGGAAAACACTTTGAAATAATATTTATACTATATTATCTTACTATACTATCTATACTATTTATACTGGATTTATAATGGATTGCCATGCTTCACGAATTTTTTTTTTATTTTGTCTTTTAACGTAATTTTCGTGATTCTTCTGTCTACCTGATTCTATAAACGCTATGGTGTATGCGATAATGTATGTAGAATGTTGCATAGTAATCATTTTTTAACAATTTTAGCCGAATGCTTCGGATGTCTTGTTGAAAGTAATAATTTTCTACCAAATTTAATTTATCGACGCTTTCTTTCAAATATTTCACCTTATCAATCTTCCATTATATTTTACTGTAAGATTTTTTGGATTTAATTCTGAATTTTTTGAATTTTTTGCCTTCCATAGAGTTTCACGAATCATCGCTATCAAAAACAACAAATTCACTTTCATCGGAGAACAATACTGTAACCCTGAAAGAATTATCTTGTTAATTCTCTGGCATACTTTAAATGTAAAATCTTTTTTTTTTTTCTTTTTACTAATGAATGGTTTTTTTTTAGATCTTGTGTATTAAACCATATTTTCTCAGTAATCTATGACATAATTCTGTATGGACTTCTTTATTAATCCGTGTTGCTACTTTTCTTCTCTCTCCGTTAATTCCTTTGGTCGTCCAGTACGAGGCTTAATTGCAATATTTTCTACATTTTTATATCTTCTGAGTATGTAATAAATTATACATATGCTTCTGTTTATTAGTTTCGAAATTTCCTTGTAGCATTTTATCATTAATTCTTTTTTTCCGTTTTCTATTTTTTTTTTACGATTCATTTTATGAACACTTGATTTCAGAGGAATTATAACACAAATACTACATTGCCTTTACAATAGACTAATTACGTATGAAGTGTGTGTAAGAAATCTTTGTTTACGTTCTCCGCATTGATTCATTTGAATCGTAGTTAGTACAAAGGATTCACATAGATTTTCAATACTTTTGTGACTTGTAATTTTGTAGTTATAATAAAATCATATTCCCTCAGATGCATATTGTTCGATTTAAAAATACACATAACCCTCACATATACTCTATGTATCGTACATATAAAAATTTAAAAATATCTAGTACTTGGTGATTTTATGTCGCCATTCCATTATACGTATATCATGTTTTAAATATTTTCGTATAGTTTTTTCGTACAGCCAGTGTACGTATATTTTCTCTTATATATTTATCTTATATATTTTTTCTCGTTAAGGCAGATTTCAACGATTACCTAATAATAATTAATTTTCTAATTACAGCTCTGCACATCAAAGGAACATAATAGTCGATAATAATTGAGTGCCGAATAACATTGCGACGTGAGATAATCACGCCACAATCGATTTACATGCTAAATTATTATAAAGAACCAATATCCAAATACGTGTTCCGGCGGTTAGCGGGCAATTTTAATCGACAAGACTTAATTTTCTAATGATTCTGGAATCATTGCAAATGGAGAAGATCGTTGCATTCGAAATACGTAAAGCAGTGAGCTAACATCTCTCTTGGGTCTCGTCCTCGTAAGAACTATAGAAGCTAAGGAGGGTGAAGGAGTTCCTCTTCCTCCTATTCCTCGGTTACACTCAAGGATTTAAGTCGGGAACAAAGGATTTCTTCTAGAGGAGGAAGAGTGCCGCCGGCATGGATTTCGATTACGAGATAGACAGGATTTACATCGCCCTGATAGTCCACGAATGGGCGAGGAACTTTCGAGCATTATCCCCGGACCATTAAACCTACGGGCTGACTATTGTAACGTTAAAGGAGGGAAAATTTCACGTCGAAAATATCACGAGCAACAAACAAAAACAAAACGTTGCTCGACTGGCAGCCTTGTAGTCTATAAAATGCACAAAATGTACATATGCATTTACTTGCGAAGGAGAGTCCGTCAGTTCCTTGTTTTTTCCTATTAACATTTGAATATTTAAACTAAATATGACTCAATATTTAAACTAAATGTGACTCAGTATTTAAACTAAATATGACTAAATATTTAAAATATATAAGATTATTTATATAAGATTAATTATAAAATATACAAAATATATATACATATATATATATATATATATATGTATATATATATATATATATATATATATATATGTATATATATATAAGATTAATTATAAAACATATATAATATATTATATTATAAAATATTTTAAATTTTAAAATATATATAATACATTATAATATATTATAAAATATATATAAAATGTATATAAATATATAAGATTAATTATAAAATTTATAAAATATATAAAATNATATATAAATATATAAATATATAAGATTAATTATAAAATTTATAAAATATATAAAATATATATAAATATATAAATATATAAGATTAATTATAAAATTTATAAAATATATAAAATATATATAAATATATAAATATATAAGATTAATTATAAAATTTATAAAATATATAAAATATATATAAATATATAAATATATAAGATTAATTATAAAATATGTAAAAAATATATATATATATAAATATGACTTAATATTTAAACTACAATTACTATTAATATTGAATATTTAATGACTCCTATTAATATTGAATATTTAATTTTGTAAAAAAAAGGAATCCTACAACAATTAACTTGTGCTCGTTTTAAAGCTTTAAGCTCTCTACTTTTAAAATGCATCGTTCATTCTGATAATAAAAATGTATGGCAAAGTAAAGACATTTTCTTTCTGAAAAATGCTATAAACTATTGCAGTATGTAAAAATACTGAAAAAATATTTTGATGAATCTACAATGGATTGACGTCTTCCCTTTACAAGGATTGCTGAAAACTTGCTGCACGACTTTTTTTTCGCCATAAGTAACATCGAATACCAGACGAAAACGAATATAATGAAGAAAATGTTACGAATTTTTCTTGATTTTTCATCTATATAATATTCAAAGTTCAATAAAATGGCATACATCAAACTTTTGTAAAGAGAACGGTTCAGTCTTCAAATTCATTATAGATGTCATGAAAAAAATTTTTCAACGTTTTTACATTCTATGACAATTTATAGCATTTTCGAGAAAATAGTATATCTTTACCTACCCACTTACTCATAATATGATATAAAAACATCTTGTACGATGCTTTGAAAGTACAGGTTTCAAGTTTAAAAATGCTCAAAGTTTATGGTTATACGATTTCTTTGTTACAAAATTATAACAGTTTCAGTATTTATAGTCACTATATATACCATTAAACTTAGTAAAGGTTAATCATTAATTTTGCCGAATCCGTAACTCAAAACATTTTTACTTATGTATTTTAAAACATAAAGTTTCTACTTTGACTGTTTCAGGTTTGTTTTTTCCAAAGCTATTTTTATATCATGTAGCAGGTGAGAAAAAAAGAATATTTTTATTTTAAAAAATTCAAACATCTATGAAAACGTTAAAAAATGTTTTTCGCAATTTCATCCACTATGGTTTTGCAAATTGAAATTTTCTCTTTATATCGATCTCTTGCTGAAAACTTGCTGACTTTTTTACAATTTTATTGAACTTTAAACATTAAAATTAGATGACGAAATATTGGAATTTTTTGAATTTTTTTCGTTTGATTCGTAATGTTCAATATTCAATAAAATAATGGAAAAAAATCGTATAGAAAGTTTCAAGGGGTTGTTGAAAACAGGAAACTTTAATTTTCAAAATCACGATGGATTAGTCGTAAATAAAATTCTGTATTATTTTTTATAATTATGAATTTTTACAATTTTTTTAAAGAAAAACAAAATTCCATTTACTACGTGGAGTTCAAACATCTTGAAGAAAAAAATGAATTCAGGACGGTGAAAACAGAGGCCTTACGTTTTAAAATGAGACTAAAAGCAGATTGTTAGGTGATCATTTTTAACAAAGTTACAACAGTTTAAAGTATTGATTTTTAAAATTTTTTCATTTAAATTAATTGTGGTGCAAAACTGACTCCAAGTAAACAATTTATATTTGCCAGAATAGCGACGATGACAAGGTCATAGAATTTTTATTTTCTACAAACCAGGGTATACTTTGCTTTTTTTTTTATTCTATATGCAAACATTCGATAATACATTACTAATGTTCAAAATCCATATGTGTGTTCAGTTTTGCTCAGGATAAATTTTCGTCTGCGGAGAAACGAATTAGCAATTATTTAATGAAAGGCATACAATGACGTATGATATGCATAATCGTCGTGATTAAAAATACCAATCACGCGTAGTTTTATTCACGATCATGGTGATATCGTAGTCGCGATATCTCTGGTACGAATGTACGCGACCATGAGCGAGTAGAATGACGAAAGCTATCGTGAGACTTTTCATTTCTCGCACGAATACTTAGCGACGCCCTTTGAATACACGGTATACGAGTATGCATACAATTAGATCGACACCTAGCGAGAGTAATCGCAGAAGAAGGCGTCGATCCGCATGCGTGGTTATACATGCTCTCTCACGCAAAATACATCGGGCATTCAGCCTCGAAGGACAGAATCATTTCTCACCGATATTATGGTTTTCGCTCGTTCGAAATTTCCATCGATACGTTACACAGATTTTGCAGTTTTCAACGAAATACACGCTACGTCGCTTCTCATATTTATAAACTCTTCGCCAGCGCCAACTAACTTTTTCGGAAGATATTCTCCGTTCGATCGTGAAAATTCTAAGGAGCTCACAGTTATTTATCTATACCAATACAGGCAGGTTTAGTTGGAGAAAGTTCACGAAAGCGTGTCTTTCGTTCAAACTTTCTTATACTCCACTTTATTTTAAAGATTTTGCACGGCAGATAATATTGCGACTAATGGCAAGTCCACTATAAATTATATCAAAACGGGGAAACTTCCCCCCACTTCGCTGTACAACTTTTATCCAGGAATGAACTGAGAAACAGTGGAAGCTTAACCACTTACGCTGACAACTAATTGCGGACCATAGCGAGCGACCAAACCGTATACAATAATTCGTCGCTTTCTTTTTGAACTCGTCGTCGGTATGATATCACTGGATAGAAATTATTGAGAAGTAATAAATTTATCGTTTGTTTTACCTTGGTTATACTTAAATATACTTAAAACAGAAAATATTGCAATTTTGGCATAAAAGATTCTCGACGTGCAAGTGGTTAACCTCTTGCGCTAGCAATTGATTGCGGACCATAACGAGTGACCAAACCGTATACAATAATTCGTCGCTTTCTTTTTGAACTCGTCGGTATAATATCACTGGATAGAAATTATTGAGAAGTAATAAATTTATCGTTTGTTTTACCTTGGTTATACTTAAATATACTTAAAATAGAAAATATTGCAATTTTGGCATAAAAAATTCTCGACGTGCAAGTGGTTAACCTCTTACGCTGGCAATTGATTGCGGACCATAACGAGTGACCGTATACAATAATTCGTCGCTTTCTTTTTGAACTCGTCGGTATGATATCACTGGATAGAAATTATTGAGAAGTAATAAATTTATTGTTTGTTTTGCCTGGGTTATACTTAAATATACTTAAAACTCGGAAAATATTGCAATTTTAGGACAAAAGATTCTCGACGTGCAAGTGGTTAACCTTTTGCGCTGGCAACTGTTTGCGGACCATAACGAGTGACCAAACCGTATACAATAATTCGTCGCTTTCTTTTTGAACTCGTCGGTATAATATCACTGGATAGAAATTATTGAGAAGTAATAAGTTTATTGTTTGTTTTGCCTGGGTTATACTACTTAAAACTCGGGAAATATTGCAATTTTGGGACAAAAGATTCTCGATGTGCAAGTGGTTAACCTTTTGCGCTGGCAATTGATTGCGGACCACAACGAGTGACCGTATACGATAATTCGTCGCTTTCTTTTTGAACACGTCGGTATGATATCACTGAATAGAAATTATTGAGAAGTAATAAATTTATAATTTCTTTTTTTGCCTGGGTTATACTTAAATATACTTAAAACTCGGAAAATATTGCAATTTTGGGACAAAAGATTCTCGACGTGCGTGGCACGTCATTCCAGCGCAAGAGGTTAAATCGGCAAATATCTTGAGCGAACGTAATGAGAGAGAAGCGATTTCCTCGTTTCGAAAACAATTCGACGGTAAAAACTAGGTTCCAGATTTTTTTCTCCTCGCGCCTAGGTCGACCGATCTTTCCTCAAAACACCGTGAACTACGTGTTTTCCTAGAAACTTGGAACGCCGAGTCCACCAGCAGACGATAAATCAGATGTTGATTAACGAGCCACCGATAACTTGGCCACCGTTGTAACCCGTCGTCGAACTTGCCCGAATCAAAAATCTGGACGGTCTCCAAAAGCTTCCCCAATCGTCTTCACCCTTCCCCAAAACTTTTCCCGTCCGACGATCGTTCCCTCCATCGACGCAAGATAACGTCAATTTTACGGCGCGGAAACGCGACTCGCGATCTTTTCTTCCAGGTCATTGTTCTCACATCTTATCCGTTCGACTTTTTTTGCAGATTTTGCACCCTGAATTAACCCTTTCACCCTTTCGCATTATAAATTAACCATTTCGCGGATCACATTCAATTTCTTGCACTATTCACTTTTTTTGCAAATCAATTTTCTACAAATTTATTTCTTTAAGCTCTTGCGCTAGGAACTAGTTCACGGACCATAACGAGTGACCAAACCGTATACAATAATTCGTCTTCTTTTTGAATTCATCGCTATATCACTGGATAGAAATTACTAAGAGGTAATAAATTTATTATTTGTTTTGCCTGGGTTATATTTCAATACATAAATCTGAGAAAATATTGCAATTTTAGGCCAAATATTCGACGTCATTCCAGCGCAAACTTATTACTCCGAAATAAAAATTTTATTGTAATAATACTTAAACAAAGAGTAACATAAAGTGATATGAAATTAACATAAAATGCTTGTTTAACACTAAAAATATTTGTATGCACACGTGTAGATTCATCCATAACGGTGCAATATTATATTCATATAATAATAATAATTATGATAATCTGTAAAAGTGATAGTTGCAGCAAAATGATCAATAACATTCGTTAAACGTTCACAGTTTGAAAGTTCAACCAAAATATTAATATAAATATTCTTGCACGGAATTTAATTTTTGAAAAAACTTCTTCAATGGAGAGTATGGTGGTAGAAATAATAAAGTGTATCACTTCACTTTTGAGCCACTCACAAAGTGAATTTGATTTGCAAAAGAGTGAATTTGATTTAGACAATAAGACTAATTTGATCTGCAAATGGATTAATTTGGAATGCAATCTGTACATTGTGCTTTATACCAGATCGAACATGACAAAGAGACAAACGATATATGTACATATATTTTACAATCCTTTTTTCCCCCTATAATCAAATTAAGTGTACGACGCAAAGAGGCTGAAATCTCGAAAAAGGCACACGACCTGGCATAGTGGTGAACTATCGCGCGCGTTTGCATATCCTTGGGTAAGCCCTATAGCTTCTTGAACCAAACCGAATAGCCCGGTTGTGCCAGGAATGCCGAGTAGAAAGTTTCAGGGCGACCCACCTATATTCCTGAACACGGAATGCCTTAGAGATAAGATCCCCTTGATTCGGGAATTCTGAATTCTCGAGAATCCTTCTACACCCTCCTACTTCGAAATTCCTCCTAAAGTTCATCTTCCTAAACATTCTGGACAAAGACGGTCGCATCGGTCTCTTTGAGTCGCTATACTAATTGCTATACTAATTTTCGGCAGATTTGCACCATTAGCAAAATATAGCACTATTATATAGAAGAAATACATTAAAGAGGATAACTGTACCGATGAGAAATTATCGATACTTTAAACTGAAAAGATCATACAACTTCGTAAAAGAAGATTATACAGGGTATTCCACGTAACACTTTTTACGATTTTTCAACTACTTGCTACAAAAAAATGTTTTCAACAAAAGTTGATCAGTTTTCAATTGGCTATACGGTGCAACAAAAAAAAAAATTTCAAACAAAATTTTTTTTTTTTCGATAATTGACAAGGTCACCTTCGTTTTTTTAAACGGCACTTTACATTTTTGACTTAATAGTATTGTAGCTCGTATCTAGACGAATTCAACGACCTTCGGATGATCTTGAAGACAAAGAAATGAAAATTTCTACAAAAAATGACACTCAGCATGAATGGGTGACAATAATTTCTGTTTATTATTAAGACTCGAAATTACATTCAATTCAGGAACCTTAAGAAAATGTTTAAAATACATTTAAAAAAACGAAGGTAACCTTGACAATTATTGAAAAAAAAAAAAAATTTTTTTTGAAATTTTTTTTTGTTGCACTGTATAGCCAATCGAAAACTGATCAATTTTTGTTTGAAACATTTTTTTTGTCAGATCATCGCAAATACTTGAAAAATCGTGAAAAGTGTTACGTGGAACACTCTGTATAGCACTTGGTTTCATTTTAAAACACGAAGCTTTTACTTTAAATGTAGCGAGTTACTTTTTTTCTTACAACATGTAGCGTAAATTGAAAAGTTATTAAGAAACATTAAAAAATTTTCTCTTTGCAACAATCACTTAGAACTATGATTTTTTTTTCACTACTTTATTAAATTTTGAACACTAGGATTAAATAATGAAATATTAGGATTTTTTGAATTTTTGTTTAACACTAATATTCAACGTTTAATACAGTAATGTTTCATCCTTTCATCAAATTGGTAAATAATTAAAAAGATCGGCTTAAATTATCGACAATTTTTCAATGTCATTGATACAGTTGTGTTTTTCATTGTATATACGAAACTTATTTATTTCAACGATCTTTTCAATTTTAATAGTACGAGTTAATTAACTGCTATTTTTCATGAAATATTGTTTCTCATTTATTAAAAATATTCTGAAAAATTCGATATATTTTTCTTGAAGCATTGGAAACATATTACATCGAAAAAAAGCATGAAAAATAGACGACCATTTAATTAAATGGATGATAATTTTACGAATTAAAATATACGATTAAATTCAAATTCTTTTTTATTATCAATTCACTGTGTATTAAAGAAATCACAGAGGTGCAATTTGTACGAAATTTTGTTGTGCCTATCAAGTCTGTTAGGTCACACTATTTTATACACGTTGGTAAGTACTTATGTGTCTAGATATGAGAATATCTGTTTAATTTTGAGAAAACCAGAGGCTGTACGCATGTACATACTGTATTATACAAGGTGTCCCGTAAATGGTGGTACGATCCAGCAAATGATACTACGTGAAAAAATGAGTCGAAAAGAAGGAATAAAATTTTTTCATTAATATCTTCGTTTTCGAGAAAATCGAGTTCAAAAATTTATCAAATATATTTGAATTTAGCTAATGTTAGACGTGACGTGAAAAGGAATTTATTCTACATACAAATATAAATAAAAGCTGTGAAGCTTTTTCTTGGAAGATGCTTTGTTATAAAATAGAGTTTGAAAATTTATCACGTACACATGTACCAAATTTTTAAAATGTTATTCTACTCTTTTCACTTATTTTTGTGAACATCCTCGCGCTGATTATTCGTGCCTATCCAATACAGAATTAATTAAATTCAAGTACGGTTGATGAATTTTCAAATTCGATTTTTACGAAAACAAAGAATGAAAAAAAAATTTTATTTTATTTTATTTTATTTTGATGTACCATCAGTTACGGGACACCCTATACATTTTGTGTGAAGAGTGAGTGACAGTAGCCACTTATTGTTAGAAGAAAGAACCGGGAAAAAATGAAGCGTGAACCATCTGTTTGAAAAGTAGAGAACCCATCTATGGATTTACGATCACATATGCATCACATATGCAAAAGACTGTCAAACATCAATTGACTCAAAAAAAAATGTTACAACGGTATTTGTAACGAAGTTCTATCTTGTTCTCCATTTTTAGATTCTTAGTACCTTGGCTTAGTACAAACAAAGCGGAGACTAAACGAGGAAAGAATATTTCAAGAATAGATATGCTAAAAATGATATTTATATTAATCATCGGAGATTAGATACATGTTACTTTTCTCTTTTAAGCAATTTAGAGTTAATCTGTTTTTCGAAAGAAATCTATATTTGTAATAAATATTTGAGCTTTTTACATTAAATTTTCCTTTAAAGCTTAACACTAGAATTACCGACAACCAAACCATACAATTTTCATCAGAAACGTTAAAATAAAAGAAACAGAAAATTTTTATAATACAAATACAATACAGAGTAAATATAATACAAGCTTCTTATTTATGTATTTTATGAAGGATCATTCAAAAATATACTGTTTTTACATCAGTAAAAATATTCAAATGGTCATTTTGACCATTTTGGTAGTTCTAGTGTTAAATATCGTATATTGGACTTTCATTTCTTCACATGTATATGTACATAGTACATATGTCCTAGATGATGAAGCAGTAGGTACGCGGTCCGCAAGGAACAAGTCGAACGAGGTAAAAGTGATGCAACAACTGGATAACAACTGTTTCGTCACGTTTCCGTCGCGAATCCGACAACTTCACTGTCGAGGGAATAGTGTGTTCACGGCCGTGTCTATCGTATATAGAACCCGCACTAGAAAGCATTGACCTTACCGAAATCGGCTTCCAATAATATTTTTGGATTTCTATTTCGAGTAACAAATTGACAAATGACCGCAGAACTGAAGAAGAAAAATTCCATTCACAGTGTTTGCGCAGCGGTCAAATAATTTAATAATTAGACGAGAGTCTTGCAATATTTCGCGCGTAGCGAACGAAATCATTAAAAGACAACAATAAATTGACAAACCATTTTCTTTTCTTCCCTTTTCCTTTCCTGTTTCCTTTTTTTACTTCGAACACGGCGCAATTTGAAATATGAAAATACTCGCTCCGCTCATTTAAAAACTTGTATAATATCACGTATAAATTATAAATTATTCTAGCGCTATCCTCAATGAAAAATGTATCTATATACAGAATTTTCATGATACCAAATTGTATCGTAATATGTATGAGTCATTTATTTTGAAATTGCCATAAATCACTTTTCAATAATGAAAAATAGCGATTCGTTAACGTTTATGGGAAATTATTTATACTGAGAAAAATATAAGTATCCGGGATAACAAATACAAGTAAATCTTGAAAGTTAGCATCAATTTTTTTTAGACACCTTAAAACACAAATCTCGATTTAAAATAACGGCTCATATAACAATATATATATATATATATATATATAAACAAAAATGATACACAATCAAGGTCAAAATAGTTTAAATGTTTTTTTCCGAAAGAAAAAATTAAAATTTTAAAATAGCGAACAAACTAACAATATCTAAATACGTCAACAGCCGACAATTCTCATTTATCAATGAATTAAAATCTATTCGATATAAATGGCAAATTAAGCCAAAAAATAAAAAATAAAAAATTATACAAATTTCTGTCCAAGCGAATGAATTCTGTAATAAAAAACAAAACAGGTCCAACGAAATATTAAATGTCTAACGAAACTAGTAAATTTGTTTTGTATATTTATTTCCATTTTTTAAACATATATCTTATCATTTTGTTCTACTAATTTTCATGAAAATTTGTACTTTTTTGGATAAAGTCTGATCAATTGTGAAGAACGATGTGTATGTATGTATATTAGGTATAAGAAATTTCATTTGTGTTACATAATTGAGTAAAAATTAACAAATTAATAGAGTATATTTCCCTTTTTGTCTCTGATTGTACGTTGACAACATTGTCAATCTTAAATTTGTTGTGAATAAAGTAATCAAGATTTAATACCGAGTTAATTATGTTAGAAATCAAGATTTAATACCGAGTTAATTATGTTAGAAATCAGTACTCGAACCTGACTAATTGAATCCGCTATCGAACTTATACGGTAAACTTGCTTCGCCAACAACCCTAATACGAATCTCGAATTCATCTCTCACCTATTTACTTGCTACAACCAACAACTTGCCAATAGACGAATCGAATTATCAGATAGAGAAATGTAAAATTACTTTTGATACCAAAAAGAAGATAATTGTGTGTGAAAAAATAAGTCGAAAAAAATAACACTTTAAGTTTAAGTTTTCAAGAAAATCAAATTTGAAAATTTATCACATATATTTGGATTTGATTGTCTGCAACAGAACTAACGTAAGACGTTACGTTTCTCAGAAAATTAAGTTTAAAAATTTATCAGAATTAGCTAAGAATTATCAAGCACACCATACACACTTGAAAAATTCTTAACTAAACGTTTCACATTTGAAATTTCTAAACTCGATTTTCCCGGAGAAAAAGCTTTCTTATTTTTACATGTAAAATTATCCACCAGCCTGTGTGGACTACTAATTATGTAACACCCTGTATATACATTTTCTAACTTAAATTAGATGGTTAAATCTTTGCCACTGCGCGTAACATCCACGATCACTTTAAATAACACGATTATTAAATACGATTATTACGATAAAATGAGATTTTATTAATATAACATACAACTGTCACTCGTGATTTATAAACTGCTTCGAAGGAATAGGTCGAGGAGATCGAGATGAAGAGGACGATTTATCATCGTCCAAATGATATCGCGTCCGATATTTCGAACAATGAAACAGCACGAAAAACTTCTAGATCCTCGTGGAACTATATATATATGCTTGGTCACGGATAAAACAATTACGCAAAGAAGGGTTACGTGAAATTTTCAAATCGAGATATTATGTTATTCAGCTCTTGGTCGTGCATTTTCCGAGAGGCCAACGCAGTTTCTCGAATGAAATGTATGAAAATGGCTGCAACGTGCCGCGCTTCTTTAAAGATTTCTCAAAGTTGCTAAAACCTTTATGGGCACCGTAAGAGTTTCGCCCGAGAATTGAAAACTTGGTGAAAGAAAAATCGACCTTTTGTCCTTGAGAGATCGACCGACGGAACACCGAACAACCTAACCGCGTCTTTGTATTCTAGCTACATTGCACGAACCTCGCAGCGATTTTTTGCTCGCATCACAGACCTCTCCGTTCTCGCTGCTAATCAAAATTTCCAGAAAAATACTCCGCGATAGCGATATCGCTCACTTCCGCTTGCTTGCTGGAGGCTATCTTAAAAAACTCTATTTCGAGTCACGAATGAATGTATACATAGGAATTAGACAAAACAATGGAAACACCTCGTATAAAATGTGTATTGCATCGTTGCGACTGTTCGCATTGAAATTACGTTATATCTTGGATCCAAGAACTATTTGAACATTTTGGGCCCAATAAGGAAAGAAATTCTTCAAAAAGACAATGCTCCGAACCATACAGCTGCGATTGTGAAATCTTGGTTTGAAGAACACGAAAATTATATTAAATATTACATGAAGAATATCCTTAAATATCATTCAAGATTTGTATGAATCTATTCTGAGAAGAATTTGAGCTGTATTGAAGACCAATAATGGTTTTACGCGTCATTAATAAAGAATATTCTAAGCAAACGAAATGTTCCCTTATTTACTTATATATTAACTTTATAAGTCATTCCCAAATTTTTATCCAACTTGATATTTGATTACTTTGTTCAATTTATGAGAAAAGAAAAAAAAGAAGAAAGTTATAAGATTTTCGCAATAGGTAATAATCAACATAATAATCGTAAAGTACGAAAACGAACATCGAATCGAAGCATAAATATCGAAAGCGAGCTCGATATGACATTGACATCTTACATATATCGTTTCATACATTAATAATGTAATGGTATCTATACAGTAATACAAATTGTTTTATACATTAATTAAACAAAAACTGCTGATTTTTAAATCGAAACAGTCTAGAAAATTTAAGACAATAACGAATATTATGCACGTAACGCGTCAAAACAAGTAGAGATCTCGCACGTATTATAAATCTTATGTAATATGAGGAACCGATAATATATGTATCAAACGTGCGTTTGATTCTTCGAAGATGTTTCAGTTATCATTGTTAAGTTATTCAAAATTAAGATATTTCAGTTATTCATTTTCAGTATCATTTTAAGTATATGTATCTGGTGCAGTTTTCTTCAATCATACAGAGATTAACAGAAATTAACAGGCTTTCTTCGTTTAAACACTTATTTCTTTTAAACATTAGTGTAAATATTATATAATATATATTAAAATAAAGTCATTCAGTAACAAGATATTTTATTTTCTCACTGAACGAATACTTTTGTCCGTCACTGTATTTCATATTAAGAAATATCTGTTCTTGCGAAATTTTTTATAGAAAGAAGTGTTACACTTGGGAACACTTTCGAATAGTGTTCTCATGAGACAGATATTTCAGAATTTGTATAACAAAAGTTTCATGGAAACGAGTTATTTTAAAAATAATATTTGATAGAAATAATACTGAATTAAAAGTTCGTTTTTATATGCGAGTGCTACATGTTCATTAAATAGTATTCGATGTCAGTACTTGCTACAAACATTGAGAACTTTTTTAATATTGAACAAATTATCTATTCCTCCGACACAAAAATTTTTATTATATCTGAAATTTTTATTTTTAATAACATTTATTTCCGTTCTCATCGAAACTTAGAATGTAAGAATATTTTTCTAAAAAATTCTATTCGATTATTCAATGGAGTACCTGTCATACATACGTTCAATTTTACTTATTAATAAATACTGGTTACCTGTTTTATCGATAGCTGTCACTATTCTTACCGCCGTTTAATATATCAAGTTACTAAATGTTTAATTATACGTACAAAACGTATTTTTAAATATCGTAAAAGATCAAAGTGATATCAAATTCGAAATAACATTATTAACCATTTAAAATATCAAGTCACGCTCGAATTATGATTTCAGTTTGAAAAAAAGAAGATAACAGTGCCGTGCAATTTGAACTCGAATTTTACATTTAAATTCTCTAATTAGAGAATTTTACATTTCTCTAATTCGAAAATTAAAAATTTAGAAAATTAGAAATTACAAATCACATATAATGTTTCAATACTTTGCATCGAATATGATGTCAGAATTATAAATAATTAATGGTTACCTAAAATCATAAGATAAGAGATTAAAGGTTTTAACGATAACACTTTAAAATCAAAAAGATTTTCGTTATAAGAATCTGACAATTTTAATCCTTTGAACTCGATTTGTTTTCAACGTTGTTGCACGTCCACTTAGTTTAAAATGAATTAATGTACAACGCTAAAATATAATGTTTTTTTATTTATTTATTTATCACTGTTACAATAATATAATTTATTTTTTTATAATTTTTAAAACAATTTACATAAATTTACATTACAATTTATATTGTCACCTTCAGCATAACGTACGAGTTCAAAAAATTAAAATTGAGATTTTCTAATAACAATTTCTAAGTGTTGTGGTCTTTTTTTCTAGTTGACTTTTAGTTTCAGATAGACAACGTACTGACGCACTCGCGAGTATATATGTAACTATCACCTACATCAGCCTGCGGTCCTTAATTGGGACTTCCGACAGGGGTAATTTTACGATTTACACTCCGGAGGAGAGGTTCTCTCTTACTTTGCCGAACACTGAACATTTTCCCCATCAATATAGGTCGAAAAGTCCATGAATAAAAGTTTGCGAACAATCAACGATTCTGGGATACACGATGCAAATTGAACTGGAAAATTAAAAAGCGAACTATATTTATCGCGATCTATTATATGATATAAATATTCGGAGAAACGTTATCTACAATCGTGACGAATTCATGAGTCAGGAAATTCACCCGTTTACTGTGTCTTTTCATTCTTAGAAATGAAGCGGAAATCACGCTTCAAGTTAAACAAGAAAAGATGCTTTGTCAAAGACAAAAAACATAAACCTAACAAATTGAGAATCCGTATTTAACGATCATAGATTGTAAAAAATTGCACCTCCACAAACAGCGATATAATTTTAATATGTGAAATGGCATTCATGTAATACTGACACGAATTATATATTATATATGTACATACACGCTTGCTCAGAAATCCTAGAACAATACACGGCTAATTTGTACAATAAATATAAATTGTAAATTATACACAATAAATATTTACAATATAAATTACATATACAATGTGCAATATACAAGTTATTATATTTACAATAAACACACTAAAAACTCTATGAATATATTAATATATTGCATTTTTACATATTACACATATATCGTATTATATTGTATATATTATAAAATATGTATACGATAATCTACGATAACGAATATTAAAAATAAAAGCCTAAGATTTTTGAGCGGGAGTGTACAAATACGATCTCGCAGAACTAGCAATTTCGCTTCAATTTAAAGAATAAAAGTTTCCGAAAAAAAAAACAGATTTTCGCAGAATCCAAAAGAAATGTGCGAGACACGCTGTTCGCGAAAGGATGATTCACGAGAGATGTAGACGATCGCACACACACACACATACATATATACGTGTATGCAAATGTGCGAGCGGATAGGCGCGTATGCATATGACGTCGGGTCAGACATTAAGCAGCGCAGGGATGTGCATCTCAATTTTGACGAAAGCCGATCGTTACGATGAAACGTGGACGCACGGAATCATCATTTTACGTCCACGAAGGCTCGAGCGAACAATATGTAAATTTCATTACGCTTACCACTTTCGATATAAGGAACCAGCAACAGCAACAGGAGAAAGAGAACATATCCACACGTATCACTGATCATCGTAACCATATTCTCTTCCACAGTAAGGAGCCCTTGGCTAGATATCGACACCACCTCGCGAATACACGCGTGCAACAACAAACAAAACAACAGCGCGACAACGCGAGGAAGCGAGAAGCGATCTCGAATGGTAGTCGGTAAGAATCGCGACGAAACGACACAGGAAAACGCGATGTAAACCGAGAGAACGTTGCCGCCGTCTACACTTCGAGGGATCTTGCACCGTGATCAAGGGCCAGCCAATTCTCCCAAGTATATTCACCACTCAGCCTGCGTAGCAACTGGGGTACAGCACACAGCACACATCCAACGAGATTTTCACTGACGTTTACGTTACGTTACATTAGGAACGCGTTCTGTTATTGGCGCGCGCGACTTTAGGGAGCAACCGAGCGTTACTCGCGTTGTTGTAAAACGGCGAATATGATGGATAGCCACCGTACACAGAACCACACGGCACGGCCTCGGCTTGTAGTTGATCAGCTTACGCCATCGTTTACCATCGATGTTATCACTTGCACGCGGGCGATCCTTTGCCACTGGCGATCCGCCCTTTGTAACCTTTTTTCCCCGTTCCACGGTGTCCGGCCCCTTCGTTTTTCCTATCTCTCGCCGCTGATGTACTCCCCTTTCCGTTCGTTTGGTCGCGCTGTCTCGCAACCGTCGTAACAGCTGACCGCTCTTTATCTCACACTCTTTTACCAGATGATTTCAGATTTAGCTGACGCATCGCATCAGCAACAAAACACACACACGACATCGGCCAGTCGCCACCGTTGCCACTGACAGTCCTACCACCGCCGCGACCCTCACGTCCCTATCCCGTTCATTACGCGTTGTTAGTTCGTTCTTACGCTGCTAGAGTGCAACAGTTATCACGCTATGGCGAAACTACCATCTTGCGTGCTATTACCACGCATGACGTGATATAGCCATGTTACGCGTTCACTTTAAATAGAAGTACGCTGAAATTGCTGTTGCTTGTATTAGTTTATTGGCTGAAATAAATAAATTGATGTATTTATATCGTTTAAGACCGTTCTATTGTATGAAATATATTTTTCACGATATTACGGGACGATTTTGCAAAATATATTTACGCGAAACTAAGGAAGTAAAATATTATATCTGCGTTTTATACCAATTTTTATCTAAATCTTATCGTCAATATCAGTTCCAATTTCAGAATTATCATTCGATGTTTTTACTGTTGTCAAAAATGTACCATATTAAAAGAGAACAGAAGTAAATGCAAAGACCAAATTAACTACTTTGTTATTTTATAAAATACTAATTAATAATTACCCTATAATTAAATGGAAATACTTTTAAAGTAGAAAGAGTAAATATATACAGGAATTTAAGTGGAATTAGAAACTTTTACATTTACATGGTTGGCAACCCTTCGAGTACCCGAGTACCCGGGAGTTTTAAAATCCCAATATGGACCAAATTTTAATAATATCATCTTTCATCATGTTGTGAAATTTATTGTTCATTTGCGCAAAATTGTGGTAAGTAATTTTATTATTAATAACACTTGTATATAATCTTATAGCTGCAAATATAATAGTGTAAATAAAAAGCTAACCTTTCATCACTGATAAAATTATCTTTTCAGAAACTGTATCTGTAGAATGAAAAATGTACAGATTCTTATATTTGAATGAAAAGATGCAACTTTTTATTGATAATACATGTCTGCAACTAATATTAAATATAAATCCATGATATCATGAATTAAAATGTAACGTGGTAAGATTAATTGAATATATGAAAAAGTATATACTCTATACAATTCAACGATGGCAATGTCAGAGAATAGATTTGCAAATATAAATCAATATCCCAAATATAACAGACGGAATAACAAAAAAAGAAATGACTTTAATAATACACAGAGCCTTAAAAATTCATCGGAATACAATTCAAGTAATTTTATTGCATAAAATATAATTCTGTTCTATTTACTAATTTCGTTTCGTAACAGTACAGCCAACATCTAAAAGAGACTCGAATTCTCGAAGAATTCGAGAAATAGAAAGAGAAGGGAAAACAGAAAATCAAAAAATCCAAGCTACAAACTCCAGTCCAAATTCTACGTTCAAAAAACGCCGTGATAATGTAGCAAAGAGGATTTATCAATGGTGCGCTCAATGTTGCGGAAAGAAAAAAGCTAAGTTAACCAAAGTACACAAATCTACGTCAGATTTCTTTAAGCATCTGAAAGGAAAATGTAAAGACCGTAAGAAAAAAAAGAAAACAACTACTTTTCGTGAAGAACGTAGTGTTTCACCGGCAGAACATGAAAGCGAAGTTGGAGAAATTTTGAGACGAGAAACTCCGATCGTCGAAAGAGAATTCGAAGAAGAGGAAGATGAAAGATTTGACAACATGACAGATAAAAAGAAAGCCAAAGAGAAGAAAAGGAAAAAGAAGAAAAAGGAAAAAGAGGATGTTCCAGAATCGCCTTTGCCAGCGCTTCTACCGTATCAGAAAGAAGAATTAGTCAAAGATCGTGCTCCTGATGTAGGTATAGATTTCACAAAAACCTGTTGTTACCTATGTGTTCAAAATACGATGGCAATCGCGGCAGCGATGCCCAAAGTGGGAAAATTCCATGTGTCTATACAAGCTTCTATTAAAGAAATGTTAACCTCTGACAAAAGTTGCAGTCCAACTATTCAAGTTAGAACTGTACAGTCGTCTGTTAAAGTGAGAATGCGCGACATGGGCACTCTACCTGATGAAAAAAAGAGTAAAAGACTAAGGCCAAAATTGAAACTTAAAAAGTTCAATATAATTCCAAAACTAAAATTTCCCGTGTATCCAAAAGTGCGAACTGTTGCTTGCGAAACAGATAAATCGATGAGACATAATAATATACCACAATGTAGGGCAAGGCGTGGGGCCGACTGTGTAACTAATGTTAATATAACGTAAAATGATAAAAACATTATTTTCTCTCACAACGATCTTTTAACTCACAAACGACTAAACGTTTCATTCAAAATAAAAGAATAGTCAATTTTATACCGTGCGAATGCACATTTATAATAAAGTTAGCACGTTTGTTGATGAAAATATTTACAAAAGATTTAAGTTTATGTCAATCAAGTCACTCTAAGAAAAGTCATGATTTAACGGAAATCTACGTAAGTAAGATGGTACTATTTACAATTTTACTATTGTCTTTTACTATTACTTTTACTGTTACAATACATTCATGTATTAAGTGATAACGCTTAATTATTTGAAAGAAATTTTGACATTTGAATAATAATGAAAACTGTACGACAAAAATATTTTTTATAAATTGTTAAATTATTTAAATGATTCTCGATATACTTATTTAACATTTTCATTATGTCAACAATTTATGGCGTTAAATTTGTAAGACTAATTTTATGTGATAAAATTTAAATTTGTAGATACACATAAAGCACATCTTTAAAAAAATTTTCAAATTTTGAATCAAAGATCTTAATTTATTTTTTTTTATAAAATTTTTGATGGTATATATAACAAATATTTTATATGCATATAATTATAAATATTTATGTATATATATGTATACACATATGTAAAAGACAAAGATAGATATGAATAATACTTTTGTGTTCTTATATTTTATAGAATAGACTTTGCAAAATTATAGCTAAAATATCTAAACCAACAGTTTTTAGGTTAATGCCTTTTTACAGAGAATGCCCAGATTACAATCGATTAATGTATTTAAAATTATATAATTTTATTTTAGAAATGAAGTTGAAAATATTCTCTTGAAATATGTAGTTTCATCTACACAAAAATAATTTAGATCACACGATGCATTTCTTTGCACTCTTTTGTAAAAACATTTCTTTGATAGATCCAATACATTATGAGGTATTACTGCAACACTTTGTATATTATAATATTGTGCAACATAAAAAATTATACAAAAAAAAAATAGTCGTGAATCTTTTATTCAAAGCTTGAACATTTTTTAAAAATTAAATTAATTTTTTAAAAATATATTATGTCTGTTTATTACAGGATCAAGTCGAATAACATGTATAAGCACACACTGGTCACAGGATAATTTTTTATGAAAAAATGATGTAAAACAAAATTTTTTTATTTAAGGCTTTGCCTCAAGAATTAAAAATTTATCAACTATGCTTGAATTTAGCTCACCTTAGATGTAACAGAAAACAATAATTAACAAAAAGTTATTCTATATGCAAAAATAAGTAAAGAGTATGGAATTTTTCTTTTAAAGTTATTTATTTTCAAGAAAATAGACTTTGAATATGTTTTGTTAAATTTTTAAACTTGGCTTTTTCAAAAATAAAAGCTCAAATAAAAAAATTTATTCTACTTTTTCTCATTGTTTCATAAGGAATCATCCTGTACGTGTTATTCGATAAGAATCTATATAAAAATTCAAATTAATCGAAAATATTTATTGCATAAGCTGAAGCAAATATCCAAGATTTAAGAGTTATAAAATAAAATTTATTATAAAATAAATCTTTCTATACTATTTTATAATATAAATAAACTTTGATTTCCAAGAAATTTTTTTATGTTCAATAATTTAATTTTTTTTTTTCTTTCTATTTGTAATTTTGTTTTATTGAATAATCGATAGATGAGACATTATACTTTGTGGAAAGCAAAGATTCTGTTTGATTTGTATTTATTGCAGTTATAATTTATGTACACAAAACTTTCGTATGATGCATTTCTGGTAACATAAATTTGTATATTTTACAGTTGTTTAATCAGCTAATAGAATTATTAGAAAGAAAAATATATACGATGTCAAGCATGCCTTTGTATGAAATCATCTAACAATAAATGTTGAATTGAGGAACTGACAATGAGTCTCGATCACATTATAGATGAGGTACATTGTACTCGACTCGTGCTTCTCTCATGTCGGCTAAGTAGTTCGAATCGATATTTGCTCAAACTGTATCTGGCGATGATGCCACAGGTCGTGATGGTATCGCCATTGCGTTAATATTGGCGTCATCTGACGCTGGAGTTCCAAACACAAGTGGCGTAGTATAGTATGGTAATAAAGAATATTGAGCTGTTGGGAAGTAAGGAGGCGGGAAAAGCCCTTGCCTTTGGGCAATCTTTAATCTGGAAGTAAGTTGTTTCTTCCACTTGGTACGACGATTTTGAAACCATGTTTTTATTTGTACTTCTGTCAAATTTAGGGATTTCGATAGTTCCATTCGTTTGCTCACACTCAAATATTTGTCGATCTACAAAACAAATGTATCCATTATAGATTACAACTGCTGTTTAAATAATTTTATTTAAATTAATGTCTAAATTAATTTTATTTTTTGTTCACACACGACAGAATTTTTATAAATTTTTCTTTAGCAGGAGAATATATAAGTAACTTGAATTCCAATATTTAAGTCTTGTCACTGGAAAATATGTGTAAAATCGTAAAAACAATCATAAAATCATAGTTTTCGTCAAATTATAGTTTCAGTTTCTGTCTAAAATAAACCTACATTCTTGAGATTTTGTATAGAGTATATAGTATATAGTATGAAAAGTCCATAGAAAAGAAGATTAACTTTGACATTTTGAGTTCAATATTTTTTCGTATGCTTCGATAAGTCCTTATCACTAGCAATGTCGTGCACACACGTTGCGAATTAAAATTTTCTGAATTTTATATTTATTTTGATTTACGAGGAACTATGAAGTTGTAACATGTACATTATATATATTGAAAAATAAATTTTCGTTTGCTACAACTTAAAATGTTAAAACTTGACGTTCCTTCTTTTTTCCGTGTATATATTATGGCCTCCATATATTTTTATCGGTATTTCAATGATTCAAAATAAAAAATATAAATTCAAAGTATACAATTTTAATTTAACATATTAAATCATGCTTCTCAGCAAGACAAATAACATAAAAAAATAGTTAACAAAATAGTGGCCGTTAAAAGAGTGATGTTTCGAAAAGTATTTAGTATAAGGAGACAAGTTTTTAGCACGTATGTAAAACTATATATATGTCAATTGGTTTATTAATTTACATGATGTACAGTTTTATAGATAATGGTGAGGTGTGGTCATAATTATTTTTTTAGAATTATCAATGTTAAATAGAGAAAGAAAAATTTACAGGTTTGTCTCTGTCGATTTTTTCAATTATCTATCAATTTTTTCTTTGCTGATAAATCTTATATCACATAAATTTGCATTTGATACAATATGTTTTACTTTCTATATTCCTAAAATATCTGTATAATCGTTACGTATAATAGGTAGAAACGAAAAAATTTTATAGTTAATTATAACCTGTGCAAAATTAGTTTTAAAAATCACGATAACGTTTTCTATTGTATTGTATTTTCGGTGATCAAATTACTCGCTAATAAAAGTATACTTCGATAATTTCCTTGTTGCTCTGACACGAGTTGATACTATCTGTTTATTTCAAAAACAAGAATTGTTACATGATAGTACTCAAAAAGTTTTAAATAATATTAAAAATAAAGTTCTCTAAGGCTTGGTGCAGACGAGCGATTTATGGTAAATTTGCCGCGACGGTAAGCTGCCGCCGCGTTTTGTAAGAACCTTAATTTATATGGAACAATTCACACGGAACGTAAATTTTAACAGTAACGGCGACAAGGTTGCGTCCAAAATGGAAGTACTGCATGACTACGAACGAAGAGTAATGACTGCCGCATGGTGGTGAAGCAATAAGTTATTCATTATTTTATACAGATTTGTTTTTAGACGAACTGTTTGCGGTAATTTGGATACAATGCTTTTTAGAAAGCAAAAATTTACCGCAAACCGATTGTCTGTACTGTGCCTAAGGACACTATGTTGAGGAGAATAATGTTAAGTTAATAAATATTTTTACAATTACAATCCTTATTTCTCAGATCGTGTATAACGGAAGCACAAGTAATAATCGAGTTTAATTATCTTATTTTCAACTCGATTCCAAAACAAAATACACATGATTCATATTTTAGTACTAGATCCAATTGGATTATCCAAAAACTGACTCTGTTTAAAATATATATTTTCAACGTTTCGATAACGGTGAAATTAATAGAATCGTTTGTACAGGTGTGTGACAAAAAATAAAATTACGAAAATTCCTTTAATACTACGAAAGAATAGATTGCAAAATGTACCTTAAATTCAGCTTCAAGTCTTTCCAATTGTTTCGCGCTGTATGCTTGACGTGGTTTCCTGTCGATTCCTGGCTTCCTGGATCGTCTTCCACTTGGTTTAGGCGCTACGGTAAATATTTCAATATTTAAAGAATAAGAATAGTTTCTTCTGATTGTAATCATGAAAATTTAATTGCAATTATTATTAGTCAATAATTGAGCAACGTCTGAGATGACAGTTGATCGTGATAGATTTATAACTATGGTAATAAAAATTTAACATTATAATCATGTCTCTTAATTGTTCCACTAACCACATCAACTTCTACTCAATTACCACTTTCTTTAGTTCGGTCTGTTCATTGGATCGTGTCTAGAGTTACCAAGCGTGTCTAAAACATGTGGGATTGTTTGAGGAACGTGTGACATCTTACTGTCAATATGAGGCAGAATGTGGCAAAGAGCTGAATAAACAGTTTATACCGAGGAACATTTCGATGTGATTATCAGCATAGTGCAAAGAAGTTCCACACATTTCCGTTCAAGGGGTTATATGAGATATTATACCGTTGTTAGCCGCATTTAGATAATGTGACACTGCGGTATATTTATCTGACGAAAAAAAAAAAAAATATATATATATATATATATCTACAAAGAGAACATTTAATTAATTAATTATAATTCTGCAATTTTAACGGTTATTATTCTAAACATTTAACTATTCGTATATAAATAGGATAAGTAGCTATAATAACAATTAAACTTTGTAAACTTTCTAATTAATAATGAAAATAAATAATTTAAAAGCTTTAAAAGTATAAAAATATATAGATGTAGTATTAATAAAAACTCACTATTTTAAATATAAAAACTCACTATTTAAATATAAATATTGATACATTGTATTGATATTATATTTTCTGTTTTGTGTTTTTTAATAAAATTTTTTATTGCTTGGAAGAATTTGATTACAAGCGATATAGTAATAGAATAAAAAGCTCTTCACTTTATGTAGTGAAAATGAATGTCAAATAGAAAACTGTAATGGATATTTTGAAATTTAATGATATGGTTTCCAATATTTAGTGGAATTGTGAAATGATTATAGAAGGTTTCTGGTAAAATGTTTATCCTGGAATTCTGAAAATTCCGATCACTTCATGTAGAAATAGAGACTTTTTCTGTTTTCTCTTGTTTAATGTTCAGTTAGCTACACGGCCCTTACACTCTAAACCAACAAATAGATGTCGCATGTTTGCACAAGACCTTTTGTGTTTTCCTGTAAATCTTTCGTTGTATATTGGAGACTACTACAAAATGAGAATGCTTTGCCTCTGTTTACCTACACACGTATCTACAATTTCCTTTCTTGCTATGTCTAAATATAACATTTTCATTGTTTTCATCTCCATGAACACAGAAATCATCGTCGAATGAATGGAATTATAATAAATAAAATATAAATATATAAAATAAAATATATTATAATTATAATAAATGAAATAAAATATATATGGAATTATAATAAATAAAATAAAATATAAATGAAGTTATAAATAAAAGCAAAGAAAATGGGCAAAGCGACAAGTATTTACGTCCAAACCAAAAAATAGAGGATGACAGAAATTTATTTTTATTTCTTTCTGGTTAGCATTAGTTAACATTATTATATTTACGATTATGTTTCTTTTCAATCAAAACTTATGTTCGCTTGCACGAATTAATTGATCTCCCTACAATTCCATTTCATTTCAGGTTCTTTCGGGTTCTTTTGTGTGAATTAATCATATTTCCTAGAAGTCTAGAAACTATTGGCCAAAAAGGGAACGTAGCGACGAAAAAAGAAAACTGACTGACGGAATAAAGATTTACGAGTGTACGGAGACATTTAGCACTTCTGCGGAAGGTAGTTAGAGTAACGTCGCTGATAAATGGGCTTCTAACAGCATGGCGGATTGTAGCGAAAGAAGAGAAACAACGATGGCGGATTGAAGTCTGTGACAAATATTATTCTTAGAACTTATTTTTCGAGAGTGAGAAAATAGAGAACGTACTTGTGCATTAAATTATTAGTAGTTCATTTGCGTTTATTTATAATTACCATCTATTCAATTATCTATGTTATTGCGAAAATTGGAAACTTTGTCTAATTTTTCTAGCACAAGATTCTTCAAAATGTATACTTTCTATCGGATGGCAAGCAAGTTTGTTGCACAGATTAATTTTAAAATGTTAAAAAAAGAATAAGGCTGAGTAATCTAATACACGAAATTACAAAAGTTGTGGGCATTAAATATTTTACACGTGACCAGTAACACACCGAAATTAAGCGGATACAACACCCTAGCTGTTAATGTGACGTTCGCGTGTCGAAAAGCTGTTACTACAGACGCCTTGAGTAATCTCCAATATTCTCTTTGAACCAAGAAAGAATCTTCTCGGCATTGTTCGCGAAAATGGAATTACGTCGATAAGTTATTACGAACAGATAATTAGAATCTTTTATCATAAGAAGATGAAATTGCTTCTAAACTTCTCGTATACACCAAAAAAAAAAAAAAAAAAAAAAAAAAAAAAAAAAAAAAAATTGGGAAAGTTAAAATTTTNAAAAAAAAAAAAAGAAGAAAAATTGGGTAAGTTAGAATTTTTGGATACCGTAGTAGAAATACAATGCCAGTCGTTGCATAAATTGTCACTCAAGTTTTTAACACAATTCGACACGATAGAGTTAACTAATGTATACGTGCATTGCAACGACTGATATAACAGACTGAATGAACTTACCTTGTAGACCGAACAACTGGCCAGGTTTCGATTGAGCAAACCAATTGTTATATAAAATAGATGCTGAAGCAAGGGACGTTGCCGAATAAGCAGGAGGATCGGCTAGTGTGACTTCGGAACACGATAATCCTGCCGATGTGTATAATCCTGTATTCATATTTGCAAAAGCAAATAATTTCCTTTGAGCATTATGATAAGTGAACATTAATACTTACATATTTGAGTATACAGTAAAACATCGTTTGTCCGAACACACATCGTTTGTCGGGAGACAAGGCCGTTCGGGTAATAATTTTCTTCGTATCTCAGTTTTATAAGAAATATCAGACAAGCATGATAGAAATTGATCCATTATGATTTTATATAGCATTACCCAGCTTAGCACCATCTAATTCGTCGATACTAATATAAACGAGGTTTTACTGTATTGTAAACTAGATAGATATTTACTCGGAAAAAGCGTCACATTTGATTTTTGATGAACGACTGTAAAATGTAGTGAAGTGATCGTATAAAAAGATCGATAAGTAGGTATTTTAGAATTCTTTCAAAACTTTGGAAAGTTTAGAACCATAAAAAGATTAAGCCAACAAATTTGTTTACGCGATGTAAAAGAATATATTATCTATTACTTTGTTGTTTTTTTTTTTTTTTGAATGTGACATAATCACAGCGTTATATAAAAGATACAGCGAACACTGTTACAATTTTTTTTACCGGAATACGTGGCAGATACGGCTGTTGGTCTGATAAATTGATTTTCTTCCATTTTTTCGTCTCTCTCTTCTTGGTCTTCTTCTCTATCTTGGGTATAATTTAAACCAGACGGTATTTCGATGTCCTTTTTCTCGCATCGTCCAAGAATATTATCAATTGTAAAGGCACTAGACGCAGCGACCGGCGATGAATCTTTTCTTTCGATCTGCTTCCGATGAATCTCTTTGTAACTTTCACTGCTCGAATCGGACGCACATTCCATTATTGTATCTTGGCTGTTTGGCGATTTCACGAATCTCTCGCGATCACTCCTCGTTCGTTCGTAAACATTGTCAACAACGTGAATTTTCTTGACATCTTGCTGCACGGAGGACCGTCGGAGGTCGTAGATCTCCTCGCTCACTTTACTATAATTTTGATAAAGCTCCATTGTCAGTAATGTCATTGAACTTTTTATTACCAGGCCTTGTTTATTTCACCCGATTTATTACACGCGCATCTAAATTGCTCGGTAGCATTAAGCTTGATTTACAAATTGCATTTTACGACTATTCCTCAAAACTGTTTTACGTTATATTTCTCATAACAATCACACAGTAAACTCCTTGTTTAAAATCTTTGTTTTAACACCAATTCGTTCATAATTTCACACCTCGTAATTCAACAACAGTTATATCGTATCGTTCGTTGAAACGTTAAACGATTGCGATTCGTTTACTTACTTCGAAACGCGATATTCGTTCTAAACTTATCTTCGGCTAATCTTTACGCCACATTTAAGATCGATGTACAGTTAATCTCCTTCTCAACCTTTCGAAAGCAAGTACTTCGAAATGTATGACAGGTGGCACGTGCCTGCGGTCCAGAAGAACCTCCCAGCATCCCCACTATCTGTTCTCCTCCTGAGGGAAGGTCATCCCGCGATGCTGGACTAACATCTCGCGCCAGGAACCCCCCACTCGTTTTCTGTTACCTGATCGGAGTAGGGGTCAAAAGCTTATTCACACTGGTTTAACGTTGCTTTACCATCATATACGATAAATCGATAGAACACCTATCCCGCTGCTAAACATTTCCCGGACTTTCCCTCCTTCGCGATTTATCTTTCAGCATTTTACACGTCATATATACTCTTCTGTAATCACATCAGAGAAGATCTAAACTAAGGGAAGTGATCGTTTCTTTCTTCGATGGACACGTAACGCGTGAATATCTATTAACGCCAGTCTCAAACACGAGTCGAGTTTCAAAATCGTATCGTACGATCACATGGAAAAGACAAAGTAAGAAATAAAAGTGAAAGATACTTATAGCATGATGCTTTAAAGAGACATATGGGAGACAGTCGTTCTTTTATTTAAATTTCAAATCTTTAGGCTTTGCCTGACAGTTTTCAGTAAATAGACCTTTTTCAAAATTTTCCAAAAAACTTTAGTTTTCAATTTTCCTTTGAAACGTTAATTTATCTTCTGCGACATTCGTTTTGAATTTCCATTTTATATCTGACGTTATTATTGTTGTCATTGTTATCTTTGTCATAGGCTGTCTTAGAAATATCTCGCAGATATTACATATTACAGTTTAATAGGATGATATGCGCAGTAGCAAACTTCATCTACCGAAAAAGAGTTTATCAGGGATCAGAAAGCGAGGCACCGATTGGCTCTTGGAGGCGCATGCTCTTCCGTAACGTCCGCCTTCTTCGACCCCTCTATTCCAGGGCTTTATGTCAGCAAACTAATGGTTCCTTCTCTATTCCATATACACTCTGGCAATGGATAAACGCTTCTGCCATACAGAGAGCGACGTGAAAAAGTACCGCAAAACACTTCTTCACGCGTTTACTAAACTCCTCGCAGTGGTTCTCACTAGCACCGGTTTAAGTGTTTTATCAACATTTTAAATAGTAAAGAAATAAATAAATTTATGAAACCTAATAAACTAATAAAGCCAACTAATAAACCAAATTAAAAAAAGTTAATAGACTCGAGAATAAATTGTACTGAAATAAAAGGATAAAAAAAAAAAAAAAAAGGAAATGAAATAACTTCTTATTTATTTCTATCTTTTCGTAGCTTATTTATGAAATTTCTAATTTTATCGATTTATTTTAGAGAAATCTATGTTTGTCACGGAAAATTTAAGTCTTTTTGCGATATCGAATTATATGTAGAAATAATACGTTTTGTTAGAGATTGTCAAAATAACAATTAATTAAGAATTTATAAAAGACGAAGTTGTAAAAAAATTTGAAACTCGCGGCTTCCATTTTACCGACACATTTTATCGGATCATACTGTTTCTCTTTACAGGTCGAAAATGTTGAGCAGTTTTAGAGAAAGCGATGATATTAATTTCTGATCGATGTCGATCTGATTTTAACGTTCATCCTTACATATTTATCTAAGATCTACACTGAAACTGCTAAGAAGCCATTTTCAATAAGTTAAGTACATTATCAATTTTAATTTCAACTTTATTTGCATAAAAAAACATATTCTTCTCAAGAAATATTTTATTAATATATTACCAGAAGAACACAAAGAAAGTAATTTTTTTCTTTGAAACTAATTACATTCACTCTTAATTTTTCAAACCAAAAAAGCGACCGAGTATTGATAAAAAATACAACAGGTTTTTAGATGATTGAATACAGAAATACAGTTACAAATTCGTAAAGAATATCGTAATTTTTACGTGTCGTTTACTAGCATACTTGAGCAATTTAAGCGTGCAAGTGACGAGAACAAATATTGAGTACCGGTTACATGAAACGAAAAATGCCGTGCATCGTCTTTTCGTTAGGTGCGAAAGGAGGAAATAACGACATGGTCGACGAACACGGAATTTCATGGATATGTATCTACGCTTCTTCCGAGAAACCATTATGGACCCTTAAAACGTCTTTCAAAATATTTGGAATAAAGATCGTCGTTGATTTTTGCAAGGGTGACAATTTGCGTCTATATGACAGAACTGACGTTTCGCCTGCTCCTTAGATCATTCAAGTGGATAGCAAAATTATACGAGACGAACGTAAATGAAACGTATTGTATTTGAACACGTTACGTTATACGTATAGGAAGCGGTTACTCGACGAATTTCCCAATGAAACTGTTATATCGTTTGTACAAAATTCAGTGAAAATAGCTGAACAGACGATCGTTCGAACGATACGAACTTTACTCTTGCGTTTGATGCATGCTGCGCCGCGTAATTGAAACGATCAATCAAACACCTGAGAAAAGGAGGGTGTGCTAACGTGCACCCACAAATTGCCGTGCAACGTTTTCACACACGGAAAGAGGAGTTTATCGATGCCACACCCTGCTGCTGCACAGGGACAAGATGCACGTAAGTATCTCGTGAAATTTTTTTTTTAGCGTTTTTGTTGCTAATACATCGTACATCGAGTTTTCCTCTGAATTTCTTCTGTATTTCTCGCGATGAAATTTTTACAAATGGACGATACTTTCGCGTATTATATGTATGCGCCTACTTGCATACACTACAGCTGACATGTTTTTTCTGTAGCAAAATTTAGTTTCTTTTTTTTTTTTTTTCAAATCGGTAGATCGACGACAGAGGAGACAAAAATGTAAAATTTTTAAAATTTATTAAAAATTTATCAAAAGTAAAAATTTTTTTTTTTAAATTTAAAATTTACGTTAAAATTGTACAAAACTAGGAAAAAGTTTGATTAAGAAATATATAAGATATATTAAGATATAATTATAATATAAGATTAATATAAGATTAATTAAGATATATTAAGAAATGTTAATATATAAATAATTGTTTATTTAATACATAATATATTTTTTAATATTAAATAATATGTTATAATAATAATATTAATAATATATTAAATAATACTTTTATATATTAAATATTATATAATATGTAATATATAAAAATGTGTTTGAGAGTTCAGTATCTTAGCGTTGAACGTGAAATCGTCAAAGTGCGACGTTAAATAATTCTTTTTATCGAGTTTAAGGTACTTTAAGGTACTTTGACATGTGCTGAGCAAAAGTGTTAGTTCCATTTCGAGTGGACGTAGGAGATTAAGGATGTATTGCGAGAATTCTTTGAAAACTGGGCGATTAATTTTCAGTAACCTTCATGTATAACTGGTTGCCATTGCTATGGACACAGATATAGCCACTCTTGCGAGATATTAGACAGGTGAGCGAGTTCCCAGGGGAACAAAGCCCCCATTACCTCATCTCGCCGACCCATCCGAGCCATCCCGACAAACCCTCCGCTCCTAAAACATTCATAAGAGCGGTGTAAGTGGTTTTTAATAAAGTGGTATTTAATCATAGGTGTCGGATTACGTGTAAATCAGTTGGTAGTACCACCGGTCGATGTGAGATTAAACACGTGTCCAAATATATACGTATGCTCGGAAAATCCATTCTGTTTGCATGGGGGATATTTATCTTAACGACAAATATTTCGTTTTTTTTTTTTTTTTTTTACAAAATTCGTAAGCCAAAATTTTCATGTTGCGCAAACTCATTTTACTTTGGAAAGTAAAAGTTTTATTTAAAGAGGTTGAATCAACCGTCAAAGAAAAAAAAAAAAACACAATTAGCACTATGATTAATCACGAAAAGCGAATTAGATTCGAATGCAGTATCTGGAGCGTGCTTCACCAAGAAGACTAACTGTTATTTCAAACGGAGAAATTTGTCAACGCCATTTAAACACACGTAGTTTATTACGGTTAAAGTAATTATTTCTGGCAGTTAAACAGATTGTTTCCAGCGGCGAGTTCCCGTTTTCTCAGTCTCCTCCGCGCCACGATGATATTTCCTTCGTTCGGAAGCAACGAGAATACTGTTTTAAATGAATTCGTTTAAAGAAATACAATCTATCGGGCTGTTTGTTTGGTTCCTGACAGTGATTTACACAAATTCTGCGCAAGAGTGTTTCGACGACGGCAATGAATTTTGTATCGACGAAAACGACATACTTTCGGTAGATCTTTTGCCTGGATCCTTTTTATTTGCAGATCAACAAGTGAACGATAACGCAACGAAGGGACGAAATGTCCCCGAAGACGCAATAGACGGATCTATCCACGATGCCTTAAATGAAATGGAATATCATAGGTAAGCTTGAAAAAAGTAAAGAACGCTTCCAGTGTCAATGCTGGAATTTATATTCTGTTAACTATTAAATATTATTAAATTTATAATATGCTATTAAATATTATTAAATTTATAATATGCTATTAAATATTATTAAATTTATAATATTAAATATACTATTAAATACTATTAAATTTATAATATCAAATATACTATTAAATACTATTAAATTTATAATATTAAATATTAATTATTAATATTATACTATTAAATATTATTGAAATGAAATATCATAGGTAAGTTTGAAAAAAATAACAAACGAGTGTCAATGCTGGAATTTATATTGTGTTAACTATTAAATATTATTATTAAATATTATTAAATTTATAATATTAAATATGCTATTAAATATTATTAAATTTATAATATTAAATATACCATTAAATATTATTAAATTTATAATATTAAATATACAATTAAATATTAAATGAAATGGAATATCATAGGTAAGTTTGAAAAAAATAACAAACGAATGTCAACGCTGAAATTGTGTTAATTATTAAATATTATTAAATTTATAATATTAAATGTACTATTAAATATTATTAAATTTATAATATTAAATATACTATCAAACATTAAATGAAATCGAATATCATAGATAAGTTTGAAAAAAGTAACGAACGCTTCCAGTGTCAACGCTGGAATTTATATTGTGCTAACTACTAAATATTATTATTAAATGTAATTAAATTTATAATATTTAATATACTATTAAATATTAAATGAAATGGAATATCATAGGTAAGTTTGAAAAAAGTAACGAACGAGTGTCAATGCTGTAATTTATATTTTGTTAACTATTCAATATTATTACGTTATTATTATGTTATGTAGTAAAGTATTATTAAGTTAGTATTAAATTAATAGTATGATTAAGTTAGTTATGTAGAAAAGTATTATTAAGCTAGTATTAAATTAAAAGTATTATTAAGTTAGTTATGTAGAAAAGTATTATTATTTAAGTATCATTACTCTGTTATGTTATGTAGAAAAAGGATGAACGAATATTTATGTCACGGTTACGTAGCTGAGGAAATAGTAAAAGTAATGAAAACACCTAGAGCTAAAAGACGTCTGGATGTGACAGAAAAAGATGACGATTTGTACAGTTTAATGGATAGCGACAACGTTACTATTCACGATAAATTACTAGCAGACGAAGGAAGTTCAAAGTACAAAAACTGGTTGCAGCGGTAATTATCAGAATTGTACCTACAATTAAATATATCGTGCATCAATTGACATATGTATTAATTTAAACAACTGCCATTACGAATAGTCACTGACTGTGAATGTATAATGGCAAACGTAACTTATTTTCTTACCAATTGCTCGTATCTACAGAATTTAGATTTCAATTCAAATAAAAAAAAAAAAAGATATGGTTTTATACAGAAGGACAACTTTGGACGACGTTTATCGGCATTATATTCCGCAAAGGAAAATAAAGAAAAAGCACGGAGCTCACGACGAAAATTTCGAAGAGTTTGATGGTGAAGTGACGGGTTATGCGATGCAAGCTTCTTTGCCTTCTGGTAAAGTTGGTTTCTACGAACCACAGAACGAGGAAAATGGTAATGGCATTTATACAATTTTAAAATAATAATGACGGTGAATATCTGTCATCTCTTCGAAGCTCTCGTTAGTCGTGTTATGTTACTTCACGGGCGCGAGCAAGTGAAACGCATGATACTTTAGTGTAATACTTGGTAATTAATAATAAAGTAAATCATGGGTATGTATATGTTTTGAATATACACGGCGTCCCAATACTGAAGATTTGACCGAGAAAGGAATGATTATATATATATATATATGTATATGTATATTGAAATTAAAAAATACAAATTTTTCGTTTAAGTTTTGGAGAAAATCAAGTTTGAAAATTTATCGGTTAATTTTGGAATATACAGGAATCCGAAAATAAGTGAAAAATATAAAATAAAATTTTTTCTTATTCTCAAGAAAACAGAATTTGAATATGTTTAGATTAAGAATTAGTGTTAGCATTAGTATTAGTAGACTTAGTTAATAATATATTTAATAAACGTACTTGATAATGTTTTGAATTGCGTTTTTTCTTTTTTTCAAAAAGAAGCATCTTGTGAAAAAAATTGTATTCTACATTTTTAACTTATTTTCACAAATATAATAATTTCCTGTTCGTTATTTACTCCCAACTAGTTCGCAGTCAGCTAAATTCTAGTACAGTTGATAAATTTTCAAACTTGATTCTCTTGAAAATAAAGTCTTAAATGAAAGAAAATTATTTTTTTTAATTTTGATTTATTTTTTTATGTGGCATTATCTTTGGTTGTACCTTCAATATTGGAACACTTTATAAAAGAAATAATTATTAAGGCTCAAAATTATACTAATTACATACTAATATATACTGAAATACATATTAACAGGATTGGTCCAAGTTGAGATATCCAAACTATTAATTATATTGAAAAATGTTTTAGACAAGAATAAAGAATATCACTCGATATAATTAGCTGTAAGTGAATATAAAAGTATATGAAGGTTACATGCATTTCTCCAAATCATATAATATAATATAATATAATCATATAATATAATAATGTGAAACATTTAATTTAAAATAATTAAAACATTTAATATAATACGTAAAAAATTTAATTTTGTTTCACTAATTTAGCGCTACTTTAATTTCAATTTTGTAAAAGCTATCATGTGCAAAACAAGAAAAGACATGAAACGGTAATTATTTTATTATCCCTTATATATTCTTGTTTATGTTATCGCTTCTTGTCTTTTCTTGTTTTATACATAAATCTTACAAAATTAAAATTAAAATATTAGTCTTGCGACAAAAAAAAAAAAATGCTTCGATAAATCCGTATTATTAATATAGTAAAAAATATATGGTTCCATCTAAAAAAAAAAAAAAAGAAATAAAATTAGTCTTCATATATTCTCTATACTAAACTAACTAATTACATTAAATTACTTCCTCCACGAAATAGCACAAAGGCTATCTAAAAAATTTATAATTACCAATTTCGAAAATACTTGAACAACGTTTCCAGTCTCAGATGAATGCATTTGACGGCTGTTGATACATTTGTTGCCTTTAATCGACAATCGTGTCTAAGAGTTTAAAGCGAAATATTTGTCTTTTGTTCTAACAGATCATATGCTTTCGTCTTCGTCCGGCCACAATATGTATTATGGTCCTCCTGTTTACGGTCCCGCTTATGATCACGGCGGAGATCATTTCTTGCATCACACTGAATCATTTCCCGCTATACACGAGGAACACTATTATTCCGCACCGATTTATCACGATCACGAAGAAGAGTACCACAAGCCTTACTATTACAAGGGAAAAGGAAGTGAACTTTCGATAAAGGACTTTTTCGAAATTGCTCTTACAGCACTAGCGTTTTTAGCATTCGGATTGTTCATTATACAGTTATTGATGAACGCTACGGTAAAATGTTTGAATTTGTTCATTTCTTCGTTCATTCTTCGTTCATTTTGTCTTATATCCAACGTTTTCTCACGTAGACTAACATGAACACCACCGTGACTACGATGATGACTGCGAAACGTCGTAAAAGAAATGTCGGCGGATTACCTTTGTCGTACGACAGCTACGAAGAATTGAACGAAGTATCTCACAACGTTTTGAGAAGCATCGAAGCTGCTCTTGTTGCCGATATGGATTTTGGAAATTGCATCCACAGAATTCTTTGTGAGAATAATCGACACTCCACGCAAACGAAAGATGCGCGTAAAATTTGGATACCTGTTTGGAGGTATAAACAATTAATTTCCCGTAATTATTACACGTACGATAATTTTTCAAATAAAAAAAACCTAAAATTAGTAGAAATAATTTTCGAATAGGAACTAAAGTTAGACCGAGCAATTGAAAATTGGCAGGAATAATTCCAATTATTCTTACACATTCAAGTACGATTATTAAAGAAATTTGTGTACTATATTATATACGTATACGTATATAATATATAAATTATTTAATAATAATAATAATATATATATACATTATTAAATTATTTAATAATAATAATATATATATACATATATATATTATTATTATTATAGTTACATATATATTATTAATAATAATAATATATATGTAACTATAATAATATATACATATATATATATATATATATATATATATACATATATACAGGGTATAATAATAAAAAAAAATATATATATATATACATTAATAATAATAATATATATACATATATACAGGGTGTTTCGTAACTTGTGGGGCCCACTTCGGGAGCTGATTGTACGCCTAAAAATAATGAAAAAAAAGTCATATAAATATATGACTTATCCTATCTGTCTTCGTTTATGAGATATAATGAATTTTCTGTTTTAATTACTTTTACAAAAGATGCTCGAAATGACCACATTGCATTTGAAAACAAGCCTGCACGCGTCTTGTCATTGATCTGGTTACTCTCTCTATCATTCCTGGTGTTTCTCGAATTTGTCAAAAGCCTT
This sequence comes from Frieseomelitta varia, assembly GCF_011392965.1. Taxonomy (NCBI): domain Eukaryota; kingdom Metazoa; phylum Arthropoda; class Insecta; order Hymenoptera; family Apidae; genus Frieseomelitta; species Frieseomelitta varia. The sequence continues at coordinate 155,857 of NW_025109956.1, forward strand.
GCTCTATTCTATTTCCTAGTATTTCCTAGTATTTTCAATCGATGTTGCGTATACAATAGATTTTAACTGTCCCCACAAATGAAAATCTAATGGATTCAAATCCGGAGACTGAGCAGGCCATGCAATAGGACTAATCCATTTATTTGCAAAGTGTTGATTTAAAAATTGCCTAGCCACTCGGCTAAAATGCGGCGGAGCTCCATCATGCATAAACCGCATNACAAAGTCTAATATCGACTGGAACTTGCTCTAATATTTCGTGTAAACGCGTGCTGAAAAAATCAAAATCACTTTGTGCCTGTTAGTTTCCTATCAAGAAAAAAAGGTCCAATTAAAAATTTATCAATTATATTCCTGCTCATACGTTTAAATTAAACTGTTGTTGATGTCTTGAATGCACAATAACATGGGTTTTCTTCATCCCAATTATGATTATTATGAAAATTGAATATACCATCCCTGGTAAAACTAGCTTACTAGAGTTTGCTCTGTTTATAAAATTTATTATATCTCATAAACGAAGACAGATAGGATAAGTCATATATTTATATGACTTTTTTTTCATTATTTTTAGGCGTACAATTAGCTCCCGAAGTGGGTTCCACAAGTTACGAAACACCCTGTATATATATATAAATTGTTTAATTATATATATATGGTATTAATTTTTTTAGTTTAGGAATGAGTTGGGTGACCGGCAGGATGTTGAAAAGATCTCCATGGTCGGCAATGTTGGAGTCTGTGAAAGCTTCTGTTCTTGGCTTAGGTGGATTCGACTGTGAGCTCTCGTATCCTGACTGCGACCTCAAAAAGGAAAGGATCAAAAGACGCAGAAGACGCAGAAAATAATTTCTCTGTTGTTCATTATCTTTTATATCGTCATATATTTTTTTAATCACGTTATTATTTTTTTGAATCATAATATTGGGCAAAATAAATATATATTTTCGAGAAACATTCGCTAGATTCATTGTCAACATTACACTTGTTTGCATGTGTGTATGACAACTGGCATGATATTACAATTTTAAGCGATATTATTAAATTAATTAGTGTCACCGTCTTCTTCGATTTGACTTGATAACAAATCTCGTGGAATTGGCAAAAGCGAAGCGTACTTTGATCCTGATGGAGAAACGTGAAAAACACTTTTCTCCTGTTTTCCTTTCACTGGACGTATATTCGACAAGATGGACATTCCTTTCTCATCGTTTAAACTGCGAAATTCTGCAATCTTAGCAAATATAACAAGTGTAGTAAAAATGTCTCGAATTCTAGCTTCGTAAGTTGGAACCACGTTGAGGTTCAAGCCTTAAGGATCAGAGCTCTCTGAGTTTGAGCTTTGAGCTGTAAAAGTTTAAGTGCCAACTAAGTTCGAATTTTTAACCATAGAGACTCGAGTATCATCAGATTGTGAAATATCATAAATATTAATATTAATTAATCATCGTTAATTTGATATTAATTGTTTACTTTAACGTCAAAAATTTTAAGAGATAAGTCTTAAAGTCTTCAACTTTAAAGCTTAAAAAATTCGAGATTCGTATGATAACAGCAAATTCTGTATAACACTAAATATAACTATGATATTTCGGATGCAACATCGGGGATTATACGATATTAATATATACGATTTACTTGTTTTGCAGAAATTCCAATCGGTTCTCTGCAGATTATCCAGAAAATATTATGTATATTATGTGCTGTTGTTATCGAGCCCCAATATAAAAAATAATCTTGCGAGAAAGGTCGTAAAATGTTCGTCAATTTTAAAGGAGTTATGCGAACTGATGAATGTGCTGTACGAATAAGAGCCAAGTTATTTACGATCCCATCCATAAATTCATTTGGTTTATCCTGTAACTAAGAACCATCGCTATTATTACTATGTAACTATAAATTTTCAGGTATTATAAATTGATATATAGTAATTAATCATTGAAATATTATTAGAATATTTCTTATTATAATATTTAAGATTATTAAAGATTATAAGATTTATATTAGATTATTATAAGAATATTTCTTATTATATAAGACTATAAGATTATAAGATTATAAGATTATACTATAAGATTATAAGATTTAGATTATATATATAGATTATTATATTATAGAATATTTCTCATTATAACATATGTATATATACTATAATTATAGCTCAATTCCTATTATCTGTTATTTAAATTAATATAATATTTTCTATTTGTTTTTAATGTAAACAGTAAGAGTAAATCATCATTTTACATTTCTGATATAAACATGAAGAGTAAATTCTTTACTTTGCAGAAATATACTAGAACGGTAACGCCATTAGGTCGTCGAAGGGCCGATTCTAATGTTTCGTATTCTTCCTTGAAATGCACAACATGAAGTTCCATGGGCATACTTTGAATGAAATTTTATCGAATCAAAGTTCCACAAGCATTTCAGATAAATTAGAAAACACACAATATAATAATATATAATTAATTAATTAGCTAATTAGTAGGTTACATATTCTTACATAACTAGCTAATCAGCTAATATAAGAATATATAACACGAAATACTTAAGGGACCAAGACAGTTTGACGAGCCTAAATATTACGAATACTTTGGAAGGCTAGTAGAAAGAAAGTACATGCGTGATTGACACGAGCTTTTGTGATTTATTTTAACACATTATGAATTATAAAAAGCAACATTAAAAAAGAAAAAAATGGGGGCTCTTATTTGACTTTTTAACGGCATCTTTTTACATAACTTTTTTTTACATTGCTCATCGGTGTGCATGATTTCAGCCAAACAGGATTAGCAGCAACAAAAAGGCAAAAAAAGTTCAAAAGTAAACAATATTCTCTAGGGATTGGCGATCGAACATTTTCATTTTTGTGAAAATTATGAAAATAGCAGCTATTTGTTTTTGATGTGTCGAATTTATGCCAAAAATTTCTACGTCTTTTGTTTCGAAATTGTTAAAAATTAAAAAATGTTCGATCGTCAATCCCTAGTAAATATTACACGAAAAGATACGCACCTAGTTTCACAGTAATCGGTTAGATTCCGAGATATCTTGCACATCGTTTCTAAAAACCTAGTTTCGAGTAAAACGCGTTTAAAGTTTCAGAACGTCATTTTTCATATGTATCCTTTACTTACTTTTTTTTACTTTTATATCGCGACTCACAGTTCTTACAATTCACAACTAAATTGAATCCAAGTCCCCTAACATTCGATTCACCAAAAGCGACATTTGAATCACACGATTTACACTTTATAATGCTGCTTAAAGTTCGTAAACAGTGATACAAATTCAATTATTCTGTATCCACGGATTTATTATTGTACTCCAAAATTATTTCTAAAACTTCAAACTACTATTTAAAAAAAAAAAAAATTGATTTTTTGAAAATTTCAAACTGTCCTGACCCCTTAAGATAACCTTATAAATTATGAACCTTGCTCCGTCAACGGTATGCTCGCTGCCTTTCATCTCGTTCTCTCCCCAATGAAAATGAACTTGCGCGAACATGTAATTCCCTTCGAACGGCCCTCTAGAAAGATAAGGGCCTCCTTGCTGCCATTTCGCGCACAAAATTACTACCGACGAAACATGAATTTTTATAGAATATATGTATAAATTATCATCTCTAATAGACTATTACCCGTGAATCCTGTATTGGTAATTTTTAGTTTCCTTGGCGTTATATCAATACCAATCCATTCCAAAGGGTCTAATTCGATGATTTTCATGTGACTAATGTCTAAATCGATCGGGGATTCCAATGTACCTTCGTTGTTGAATAAGTCTCGTATCAACTTGGCATTTTGTTCGTACCTTTCTAATTCAAATAATTAATACAAACGGCAAATGGAACAAATTACGCTAAACTTTTCTTACCCATCACGCTCGTTCCCGATTTGAATGAAGTTGCCGTGAAAACCAAATGACTTCGCAATCGAGACACAATTTTTAAGCAGCTGAACCATTCTTAGTACGAGTACTTCTATTCTGACTAGATTCTTCACGAATCGATGGATTACGCACGAAAGATTGGCAAATCGGACGAACCGAAACGATGGGTGAAACAGTTTACGACAGTTGTCACTGCGCGAGATAAATTTATTAGCCCGCAGTTGCCTTTCCCCGAGGATCGGCGCTTGGTGAACTGGCAGAAATGGTTAGAAAGATGGAGGCTACAGTACAAACAGATCAGGTCTACGACCGGTCGTCATCAAAACGATCAAATTCTGAATTCGTGTGAAAAAATACGACCGCTGGTGGAGATGAGAAATCTGATGGATTACGCGACGGTGCCGGTGCCGATTATTCCCGACAAATATCGCGGCGGGCCAGAGTTTTGGCGGACTCCGGAGAAACTGCCTAAACGCGTCTCCTGTTTGCCGGACATTACGCTCGTTCCGATGAAAAAGGAGCTAAATATAATCCCGGAGTTGACGTACGTCGGCACGCCTGAACTGATAGAAAAAGAGAAAGATCTGCTCGATTTGAAATCGAAGGAACCGTCGTGGAAGCGGAGTCGTTATTTGGAAAGAAGGAGGAGAGACTTGTCGAGGGAAATAGAGGCGCTGATGCCGAACGAACCAGAAACGAGTGATTTGGCGATTAAGAATTATGTCCCACCGAAAGAGGAACCATTCGCAAGAATTCCATGGGTAACAATAACCGACATAGAGGAGGAAGAGGCAGAGGAAGACGAGCCCTGTCGCGTCGAGCAAGCGATCGTCTTGAAGATCCAAGATCGTGAAGTCGTTTGGGAAGGATTTCCGTCGAACCGCGGAACGAAACCAGACTCCATTACATGGAGTTTAACATTTCTCGGCGAAGTTGATAAACGAACAGAGAAAGAAATCGTGTTCGAGAATAAAGGGAACCGCGTGATCGTCTACCAATGGCGGGGCGCAGATTTTCGATGCAACGGGATTCATTTGGCCAAACGAACGAGCCCTTTCTTCTTCAACAAGACGAAAGGAGTGATCCTCCCTGGACAGATCGTAAAATTGAAAGTATGGTATCGAGCAAGAAACGCTCGTTTCTTTACTGAATTTTGGGAACTTGTAACCGATCCGATCTTGTGTTCGTCGTCGTTGGTGTTTCGATTCTCGGGTTGCTCGAACGAAAGCTCAAACGTTCGTTTGGCGAAGTTGGAGTCTGTACAGATAGTCGACAAATACTTAGATCGCTGCGTTAGAGATGCCGCGATACGAGAGATAATTAACGATATTATGGAAAACGTTAGTTTGACCAAGCATCCAGAACCAGCGTACGGTAGCTTGTTTTTAGAGTCGGATGTGTTTGCTATGAAGAATCCACTGTGTTATCACAATCCGACTCTGTTGATAAAATTTCACAAGGTTTACTACGCCGCGACGAATCAAACGAAATACCGTTGGAATATGTCGTTGAACGATATACGAGACACCTTGTTGGAAATTAAGCAATCTGAACGTAGAAATGTCATGTTGTCACAATTCAGCGGACTTTACAAAGAATGTTTGGAGCCTACATTGTACAGATCTGTGCAGTGCAACAAGTACGAAATGGTGTATAACATACTGTGCATGTTTTTCAATTTATTCGAGGGTGAAAGCGAATTAGCAAAGAACGCTTACTTACGAAATGACCATAAAGAGATTTCTGGCGTGTCTTTGACGATAAACGTATCTCGGCAGTCTATCAAGGACAATAATCTACGAAATAAACGAGGAAAAAAATCGAATATTCGTTTGCAAAACAGTCAGGTTCAAACAACAGTCAAAAGCTGTACAATTCCCACCGACGATTCTCTTTATGGAGAAATATTTTTTATCCGTATTTATGAACTTTTGGGACAAACGATAGTACGAATATTCGCATCCATCGAGTCGTTTAATAATTTGAACGAGCGTGATAAATGAAGCGATTGTGAAAACCATTAGATAATATAATTAATTGATCAAAAACTCGCAGTGACTTGTCATTTCGTTGTATATCTCATCAAATGTGATTACAGAAAGATTACAGAAAGATTGCACAAAGGTGAATCTGAAGGCGACTTGAAAATACTGCTCGAAGGATTTTGACTTAAGAAACTGCTAAAAAGATTTGTCTGCATTTCAATAATTGTGTTTCTCGCCAGTTTGACTTTATGAAATTCCCATCCTTGTCTCTCAGTCTTCGAAATTCTTTTATCTGTGATTTGATTTCGTAGTTCATTAGAATTTTTTCATCTATGTACATACATACTGTATATTGGTACATAATATTGTTGCAACTTACTTCACTGGATCGTACGGGTATAACTACGGGGAAAACAATCCAAGTAGCACACTCTGGATAATCAGCGACATTGTATGATCCTGCATACGTATAATATCTAGTACAATACGTTGCCCAGCGCATCCATGCTAAACAGTCTACGAGAGATATTGCGAAATATGATAATAAATATTATTGATATGAAATAACGTCACTGATAAACATAATAAATAACATAACACAATAAAATAATATTATTTGTATGTTATTTATATAATATTATGATATTATTTGATAATTGATAAATAATATTAATGAAATAATGTCAAATAATATACAGTATAATTAAAAATTAATATTTAGATATTATGATAACACACACATTATTATTTTAACGAAATAATGTTCCAAATTACATATATTCGATCATTACTAGCTGGTATTTTTGTTTCCATGTCTATAATAAATAATACAAAATTGTATAATTGTATAAAATATAATAAGATAATGTTATTTGATAATTGATAAATAATATCAAATAATGTACAGTATAACTAAAAATTAATGTTTTGATATTATGATAACACACACATTATTATTTTAACGAAATAATGTTCCAAATTACATATATTCGATCATTACCAACTGATATTTTTGTTTCCATGTCTATAATAAATAATATAAAATTGTATAATTGTATAAAATATAATAAGATAATGTTATTTGATAATTGATAAATAATATCAAATAATGCACAGTATAACTAAAAATTAGATATTATGATAACACACACATTATTATTTTAACGAAATAATGTTCCAAATTACATATATTCGATCGTTACTAGCTGATATTTTTGTTTCCATGTCTGTAATAAATAATATAATATAAAATTATATAATCACATAAAAAAATAAAATAATAAAAATTATAAAAATAATATAAAATTATATAATTATACAAATAATATAATATAAAATTATATAATTATATAAAATATAATAAAATAACATTATTTAATAATTGATAAATAATATTAATGAAATAATATCAAATAATATACAGTACAACTAAAAATTAATATTTAGATATTATGATAATGCACAAATTATTTTAACGAAATAATGTTCCAAATTACATATATTCAATCTTACTAGCTGGTATTTTTGTTTCCATGTCTGGATCTAAAATGTATTTCAAGTATTCCGTTATCCTTTCCAATTGTGGATTAATGCAACTGCAATAACCTGGTTGGACCTTTTTTAAAATTAAGCAAAATTTGTACATTCGACAGGGAAATATAGAAACGAAACTCGAATGTAAAAGACGAATGCAAGAATCGAAGATTCGTACCAAAAATAAATATGCCAATATGCAAAAACCATCTTTGTGTCTGAAACACTCTTCTACGGTCAGATATTTTCTGTTCCAATGTAACACGTGACATTCCATTGAATACCTTGAGCGTAAAAATTATATAATTAAAAAAAAAAAAAAAAAAGAACGAGTTTAGTTTCCTTTTTCCTTCTTTTACCAAGTATTGTTGATTGTGTGCTCAGCGCCTTTGCAATCGTCTTCGCCCCAGTGAAAATGCACTTCCATTAGCTCGTATACGTCGTCTGAAAGGGGTCCACCGCAAATCGTGGATGGAATTCTATTCCCAGTTAAATATATTTTAGCTAGATATTCAAAAATATGTTAGAATTTGGAGTATTGGAGTTTTGATCTTAATTAACTGTGCATCTCTCGATCGAATCAATTTTTCAAAATATTAATCTTATATCTTTATACTCGTTATCTTGTCTTTCGTTTGTTATAATTAGACCCCGGATTTGCATGTATTTACGAGAAATTTTAGAATTCGATATTGCGAAGAGTGCGTGTAAATATGAAAAAGTATATAAAATATATGAATTATAATGATTTTTATAATATTTGGCATATAAAACAATTTTCTACCGAGATTTTATTTTCAGAAATACGAATTTGTGTAAAAGTCTGTACAATTGTAATAGTTATGTAATCATGTGACAGTTATGTAATAAGTAATTCAAGATGTAATTCACAATGAGTTTAAGAAGATTTGAGAAATTATTTAGGAGATTATTTTAATTGCAAATAAAAGGACTTTAATATATATATATATATATATATATATATATATATATATAATATTGTAAATATTATATATAGTCTATATAAGATTATATATAATATTTACAATATTTTTGTATATATAAAATTTAATAAATGGATAAATTTAAATGTAAATTTTATTTTTGATACATATAATTAACTGCCAATTAAATTGAACAACTGTTCAATTCTTTTAATTGTAATATAATTATTTGATTCGATTGATATAGAAAAACTGCAATATTTTATCAATTGAACCTGTACTGCCAGTATTTAACAATCGTGCTTCTCCATCGTTTAACCAGTAACCATTTAAAACAAGCGGAGGATATCTGCGTTTTCGTACTAAACGATCATCTAGATTAATTGGAGATTGACCCGTCGTTGGTAAGCCTCGAAGAAAAATTAGATTTACAAATAGAGTTATTCACATTGCATGACATATAACCAAACAAGAAATATTAAAAGTTTAGATTATCTTACCAATTAAACCTGTATATTCAGACATCGTTGCAAGATCAATTAAAAATTTTACGGAATTATAATATTCTAGTTTCAAACATGTCCGTAAGTATCTTTAATTTTCCTTTGGAGATGACATAATGAATAAGATATTGTATACGTCGTGTGGGGAGAATTGTGGCTTGTGTGACACATTAATAAACAAGTAACTTTCTAAAATATGAATAGATAAATATATAGATAGAATCAGAACAGCAGTTGTTGAAAATAACTTTAATTATTCGAAAATAAAATTCGTAAAAATTAATAAAATGACTAATAATTCAAAAAATATCGAGTAATTAGAATAGTTTCGAAGGTTGAAGAATAACAAGTACAATAATTCGTAAAAACTGAATGAAAGAAGCTGAGTAATTCTATCAACAACTTCTTATTCCAACCAATTCTTTTTTCAGACAATTTAATATATAATATATATAATATTATACATATACAATATAAATTTTAAGATATGTTATTAGCATAACGCGTAAGACAAATCAATGTTCATATGAAAAACTTGAGATATTAATTAATGTTGTTTAATATCGATTCTCAATATTGTAGACAGTTTTTTAATAAAAATATTTGTTATGTAAATTAATTATAAGATACATTGCAAATGAATTTATAAAATTAATATATTTCTTTTTTGGATTCTGTATTTTATATTACACGCAACAAAGTCCATAAATTAATTCTATACAACATACATCATTCTTAAGATCCTATGATAGTCTACGCATATATCGTCTGTGTTTGCATAGATGTTTTTTCGAGTTGGTATTTTAAAGTCTGAAATCCATGAAGTCAATGTCATGTCGTCTGTTTAATCAATAATCACACGCTTATTATTTGTGCTATCATTTTCACAAAATACCATCAATTATTTTAACAGTATGACGATACACGTTCGTGTTGTAAATGTAAAATTTTGGGATTTTTATTGTTGAAGAATCTGAATTTTTAGAAATTTTTATGAATTTAACTGACAAAACTATTTGACTGTTTGTTGCAATAACACGTGAAAGAAGCAGTGTTAAATGTCAACACGTCATTATTTCTTTAATTATTGAAAATATAAAAATATTGTAAAATATTTTATGTGAAAAATATTTGATTTTATAGGGAAAACTAAAATTTCGTATTTTGGATTTACTATCTTTTCCCATTAAATTTGATCCTGTTCAAAAGGATTGGAAAGATTGTAAAATAAGAATTAAGTAAGAAAAGTAGGTAAAGAAGTGAGAAGTCAGGTTCAATCCAATTTGATGCCGATACAAAAGAAATCGTATCATCGAATTTTTAGAAAAATTCTCTATTTATAAAACGAAATGGGCATGCATACCTAATCATTGATTTTATATGAACATCTTGCATCATTGAAACCACATAGGATTAATTAAGAAGTAAAATTGGACTTTTGATTAATATTTTATAAAAAAATTAAAAATAGAATGTAGCTTTATTGTTAGAAATTTTATTCTATAACCTACGAAAAAAAAGAAAGTAAAAAAGATTGTAAATGAACAAGTTATTTCTTTTTCAAACCTTTCAGTGGCCACCCTATGGAAATAATTATAATCATATATAGACATTTAATTCTGCTGTCCTACTCGGGGCTATGTGGCCTGAATGGATATTATATTTCAATAAATACATCATTTTTAAATATTTTGTTTTAATATTCAATAGGATTTTATGTTTCACTATATGTATGTTTCACATTTTTTATAAATAGAGTATTGCAGAAAAAGAAGATATCTAAAGAGACTGAACGTTGTTAGGAATTAGTCGAATCGTTCTAAGGTACTTTGGTCAGGAACCAAAATACAAATCAGAAAGTGCGGCTTAACGATTCACAAAGGATCACAAGTCAGTACAGTACAGTTAGTATTACAACATTTTCACATCAATAAGTTTCCTGTGGAAATCCTGTCTTGTTCTTGTAAAACTGTAAAGTATAATTTTTTAAATTATAATTAAAATATAATTTTAGTAAAGTATATATGTATATATATATATATATTAGTAAATATATATAGTAAATCATATGTATATATATATATTAATAAAGTATAATTGTAGTAAAGTATATATGTGTATTATATAGTATATATATATATTAGTAATTAGTAATATTTTAGTAAAGTATAATTTTTTAAGTTATAATTAAAGTATAATTTTAAATTATAATTTTTTACATCCTTACAACGTGATGAAAAAGTGAGGAAAATACCAGAGTTAAAATGGACGTACTGTATACATTGCAAAACTCTCTATATTTTTTTGAATTTTTTTTACTTTATGCCCATGAATCGGAATGGAGACGGGGGTTGGATGTTTAATATATATATTTCATTTTTCAGTTTATATTGGACCAGATTTCATCGAATGAATTATATTACCATCCAATAGACTGGACGATGCCGGTTCTTACAAAAGGAAATGCTCGCACGATATTCTCAAGAGGATATTTACATTTCTATTTGTCGATCAGCGGTTGAACACTTGAAGCTCTGAATGATCATTCGCCTCGTATGAAATGTCAGTGTGTACAGTGAACTGATAAAAAATTGTCGATATTTTAAACTGTTGTAATTTCGTAAAAGAAAATCACAGAACTACTTGATCTCATTTCAAAGCATGAATATTCTACTTTGATTGTCTTAGGTTCGTTTTTCTATAAGAAAGAATATCACTCGTATATTTTATAAGAAATAATTTTAGATATTATTTTTTAAAATTAAAATTTTTTCAATATGACTTATTTCATGTTATTTTATACATACTTATTTTTATAAATCAAACATTTTTAAAATTATGTTTAGTTAATAATAGATTAGTAACTTTCTATGCTACAGCATCATCCATAGCAAATAAAATTCTTCTTCTATTGAGATTTTGTTGCTGTCTACAGTTTCCCGATATGTTTTTCCATTTCTCGTCATAAAGATTCCTAAATGCATCTATCTGGTGTAAAAATATTATAAAAGATAACACGATGTCGTGCGTCACACGATGACAGACGTTTTGAATAAAAAATACCTGACGAGCGGATATTTTCGTTATAGTAGCCGGAATAATCCAAATGACGCATTCGTTGTACGGTGAAACGGTAAGAGAACCGGAATAAGTATAATAACCGTGACCCTTGCACGCTTCTAACATCCAAAGCAGGCAGTCTATTAAACATTAATAACTTATTAAAATAATCTTGCGGATAATAAAACTTTGCAAATAACAGAAACTAGTAAAACAAGGAAAAAAGAAAATAATTGTCACCAGGTGAAATTTTGGTACTGCTTCCCATTCTTTTGATATTTGTCAAGCTGTTAGTAATCTTTGTTAAAGAAGGATTATCAGGAATCCCGGGACAGCCAATCGTCTATTTTGAATCATTTGAAATATTCATGCATCATAGTAAAGTATAATATAGTATAAGTAAATCGTCTGAAATAATTATGATACGTATACGCACTTGCATGAGATAAGAGAGTATCGCAATTCCATCTGGTTTGTCGAAGCACTTCTCTATCGATCCGTAACGAGTGTTCCAGTGCATTATTTGCGCTTCCATAGAGTACCTGCGTTCAGAAGAATTACTTGAAACGTAGATAATTTTGCGAATTTTAGGAAGAATGGTTCAAAGGACCAGTTCTCTAACCAGATCCCATTTATAGAATGTTCTGCACCCAACGAGTTTTCCGGGCCCCAGCGAAATTGCACATTCATGAACTGAAACTCGTCCTTACCCAAAGGACCGCCTCGCATCGTAGGCAGTGCTCTGTCGGAAAATTCTATGCTAACTGAAACAGAATATTTGTAGAAAGAATATTCGTAAAGCAAAATTCAGATATTTATGACATTAATATTTGCGAATGAAAATTACCAGTTTTACCAGTATTCGTCATCGTAGCTGTACCTTCGTTTAACCAATAGTTTGTCATATATAGAGGCGAGAATTTTTTCGTCCATGTAGCTGTTTTGCATAGATTAATCGGTGATTGTCGCCATTTAGGTAATCCCGACGATGACGTAGACAAGGTGGCAGTTTTACTAACTTGAAAAATCACCAAGTTTGAAAGTCTTTGAACGATTTAGAAATGCCAATGACAATACACATGTCTCTCTGTACCTGCTTGCTTTCTTTTTTCCTTCGACATTTCTCGTTTTACATAATTGAACAGATTCTTTGAATAAATATCACAAAAATTTCCATCTTGATGGCCAGAAATATAACAAAGTAAAAGAAATGAAAATAATTATATTACTGACGACATGTTTCGATCTTTGAAATGAAGTTTGTTGCATATTAAGTATTTAATTACACAACTTCGATACGATACTTTCAATATTTTAAGATATCATACCTATTAGTAACTAAAGACCGATAAATTGACTATATTTTCGACACATTAAATTTTTATTCGATACACGTGTATGTACACGTAATACAATGTAATAAATATACATGAGTACCATTTAATAGTTTCAATCGAACCAATTTTTAATTGACATAATAAACTACCCGACCGTTTAATTTTTGCACCTCTCGATAATTCTCCTTAATGCACATGCCTTGTTTATTGCGTAACATTCGAAACAATTCTGCTTGATTTTCTGAAATCCTGACTGGTTCTGGGAAAACAATCCAAGTGACACATTCGTAAAACGGAAAGGTCGTGATCGAGCCGAGATACGTGTAATAACCGGATGCTTGACAAGCCTGTCTCATCCAGCACAAGCAGTCTTCAAGCAACAATAGAATAAATGGGATTAAAAAGTGAACACACACACACAAGAATTACGTATACAATGTTACCTCATCTTAATGTATTTTTTTTTATGCGTTTAACCTCTTGCGCTGGAATGACGTGTCAGGCACGTCGAAAATATTTGCCCCAAAATTGCAATATTTTCTCAGTTTTAAGTATTATTGAAACTCAGGCAAAACAAATAATAAATTTATTACTTTTTAGTTATTTCTATCCAGTAATATAACGAAGAATTCAAAAAGAAGACGAATTACTGTATACGGTTTGGTCACTCGTTATGGTCCGTGAACCAGTTACCAGCGCAAGAGGTTAAAATACCGTGAGAAAATCACAGATGGCATACTTGGGAGTAACTTCACGCACGAGTCGGACTCGATAATCTTGTACAAGTTGTCCGTGATTTTGGCAAACAACGGATGTTCATCCCAAACTGGAACTTGATAAGCTTGTAGGAAGTAGGAGCAGATAGCGAGTCCGTCGTGCTTGTCCCAACAATTGTCGATTGTTTTGTATCGTTTATTAAAGTGTATTGCTTCTGCCTCCATCGTGAACCAAGTGCCATTCAACGTGTGCTCCGCGCCTTTGCAGTTCGACGAACCCCATCGAAATACTATTTCTGACAATTCGTACACGTCGTTTGCCAGTGGGCCACCATGAATCGTCGCTGGACTTTTATTTTCTTCCAGTGTTATTTGAACTAGCAGACGAACAGTTTCGTTATTGGTCAAAATTTCGTAATATTCGCGTGTGAAAAAGTGACAGAGAAATGATAAAACTTGAAATAGTTTAACTACTTAACCTCTTGCGCTGGGATGACGTGCCATGCACGTCAAGAATTTTTTATCTCAAAACTGCAATATTTTTTCAGTTTCAAGTATATTTTAAGTATAATCCATAATAAATTTATTATTTCTCAATAATTTCTATCCAGTGATATTGTACTGACAAGTTCAAAAAGAAAGCGACGAATTATTGTATACGGTTTGGTCACTCGTTATGGTCCGCAATCAGTTGCCAGCGCAAGTGGTTAATCTCAGTTCTGTACCATAATCTCGTAGGACGTTAAAAGTTTGATCGGCGATTTAAATAAATTTTTGATAAGGAAATTAGGTCACCTGTAGTGCCAGTGTTTCGCATTTTAACTTTACCATCCTGGTTCCAGTGGCCGCTCATAAAAAGCGCAGGAAATTTTATCCCGATTGCATTGTTTTCGTCGATATCGATTGGGGACTGACCCCATTTTCGACCATCACCTAAAATGATACATATCAACGTAGGATAGCGGAGGACAAATTTTCAAGGTTTTACCTGCACACTGCATTCTTTTTTCTTTTTTCGTTTTTATACAACGATCGTTATTATTATTTTATGTAACACATTGATTGTATATACAGCGTTTTACTTAATTATGTCTGGAAGATACGGGCTATTCGTAAAACTTACGATCACACATTTTTTATTACGTACACATGTATATATTACATACACACATTCATACATACATACATACATACATACATACATACATACATACAAGATTTCACTTGTGAATTTTCAAGAAAACTTTTAATAAAATAACCTGCCGGTTACATATGTAGGCGAAATGAATAAGTAACGAATATCGAGTTCGATGTTGAGTATTGAGATACAACTTCGTAGAAAAGTCGCGGTTTCATTGTTTCGATTTTCGATACCTGTTATCGACATTATATTACTTCTTTGTAACAGTTGGCAAAATTTTTACTGTATTTTACATTTTTCAATATTATAATTTATTTTTCTCATCACGTTGTGTATATTTTTTGGAGTTACAAATTTAATTTTCCCAAGTGCCACAAAAAAAAAAGTAACACAACATCGATCGATCGAAACAATGAAACCACGGTTTGAAGTTATTCCAATATATCGAGTTCGATATTCGTTGATTATTTATTTTACCTGTGCAGCTAGCAGGTTATTCTACGAAACGTTTTTTCTAAAATTCACAAGTGAGATTTTTATGTGTATGTATGATGTATGTATATATATATATATATATGTATGTAACAAAACGTATGTGATCCTAAGTTTTATGCAGAGTCTCGTATTTCTCGATATAATTTAAGTGATTAATGAAAATGATAAACATATCGGTGTCGGAATTCATGATCATATGTAGCAGTGTCCTCCTCATATGTAAGAAGATTTACTCAACTTTGTTATTTATTTATCTTAACCATACATGTCATTTTTCACCCTGAACCGCTCATTGCAGTCTTGCTATTGACCGAAGTTCTGGATTGGACCCAATTATTCCCCTGGGTGGAGAACGAATGCAATTTCCCTTCGTTCGCATTCGGTTATACGGACCGCAATGGGCCCCACATGTGGAAACTGTTGTATCCTGATAGTAACGGTAGCAATCAGTCACCAATCAACATTACGACGCAACTCGCCGTTGTGGTGCAACCATCCGAACCTCTTCGATGGAATGGCTACGACAAAAGACCATTATCAATGATCATAGCGAACAATGGAAATAACGGTGCAACTTCTTCGCTAATTCAATAAGCAAACTGACTACTTACTCATTTAATATTTGTTTATTTAGTATTTAATAATTAATATATTAATAATTTAATAATTAATATAT
Source organism: Frieseomelitta varia (assembly GCF_011392965.1). NCBI lineage: Eukaryota > Metazoa > Arthropoda > Insecta > Hymenoptera > Apidae > Frieseomelitta > Frieseomelitta varia. The sequence continues at coordinate 172,144 of NW_025109956.1, forward strand.
TATTAATTTAATAATTAACATATTATTAATTTAATAATTAACATATTATTAATTTAATAATTAACATATTATTAATTTAATAATTAACATATTAATAATTTAATAATTTAATACCATTTAGTAATTATATACTAATTTGATAATTAATATATTAAAAATTTAATAATTTAATACTATTTGGTATTTGTTTATCAGTCGTTGAAAATTACGCGTCGCAGGTACATTTTCAAATGTTTTCCATCGACGATGTATTTAGGCCCGGGGCAGACTAACTGTTTGCAGCAAATTTGCTGCCGCGGCAATTTGTCACCAAGTTTACGCGTCCAATCAATCCATACAAATGATTTACGTTAATTTGTCGCCAAGTTTTTTGTATCTTTTTTGCAAATAAAAGGTAAATTTTTCGTGACAGACAAAAGTTTTATTAGATAATATATCGTCAATTTTCGTTTGATTACCTTCTGCAAAAATAGGCAATTGATTTAATCAATTAATGGTATTAATCGTCGAAATGTGTCATGTGTATGATTCTAAGCAACTTTTTCCTATACATTCATGTTATCTGCTCGAAGTTACTTAGCTTTTGAGATTAGATTATAATAATATATTTCAATATGTTTTTTAAAGGATAAGCCTCACTGATTTTAATGATTTTTGAGTTCGTAACGTTATATTTAAGAGTCTACACTTCAGTAGGACATCTCAGTCTCTCCAATAATTCTTTTTATTAAAAATTATTTTTATAATTACTTTAATAAGGTAAAATTGTTGCCAGCCAACTTGGGACAGATTTGAATTAGACAAATCTAAACGTATTTCCAATTACGTTAATAATGCAATTTATGAGTAAATTTAAATAAATATAACTCAAAATGAATTCTAATTTCATTTGAATTTAATCTAAATCCCGAGAAGAAATATAGCATTGAACATAGAGTGAATAGCATAATTGAACACATGATAATGATGTACTGTTATATCTATTATAACTTTATAAAAGAATTTATTTGATCTCGTTATGATTGTGTTAAGTTTGTTTTTTTCAAAACAATTATTCTTCATGTTTTTACATCATGTTGTAGATGAGGAAAAATGACATTACTTTTATTCTAGTAAATTCTAAAAATTCGGAAAAATTTTTTGTGACTTGATTTTGAACACTGAAATTTTTTCTCTGCCGTACGATTTTTTTACAATTTATTCAATTTTGAACAATACGATTAGATGACAAAATTTTAGAACTTCTTGAATTTTTGTCGTTCAAAGTTCAATAAAACGATGAAAAAAATTACACAGCAGGCTTTAAGAATCATATTAGAAGGGAAATTTTAATTGCCCAGATCGAATTTAAATCCAAAAATTTAAATTCTTCACGAGTTAAATTTTCGCAATGTTTTTTAGAAAGAAGAACATTTTTCCATTTGCTATACGATGTTAAAGTGGAAAAAAGAACGAATTCAGGATAGTCGAAATAGAACTTTTACGCTTTATAATGACATCAAATAGATTGCTATATGATTCTTTTTCTTTTACGAAGTTATAACAATCTAAAATATCGATAGTTTTTCATTTAAATTAATTGCAACGTAAAACTTATTCCGCGAAAACATTTTTGTATTTGTCAAAATACTGATGGCAAAATTTTTTTTGAAAAAAAAATTGAACTGCCCTACAAAACACCACATGTTTTGTTTGTTTGCATTCTAAATGCAAATATTTAATAAAATATTATCTATGTTAAAATTCCACGTGTATGTTCAGTTTTGCTCATCACTGTATCTATAAAATAAAAAATATTTTTTCGTATATCTCGAAAGCTAAAGTCGAGCAATGGTAACATATAAAAAAAGTTGCTCAGAATCGTGATAACATATTTCAAGGTCATTGAAATCGGTGAGGTCCTTGATCCAAATAATATTAATAATTTCATTTAAATTGAAGGTATACTTTGAAATTGTAATAAAGCGTCGACGCTTTAAAGTTAAGACATTTACAATCGAAATAAAACACATTCCTAACTCGAACTACTGAGAGGTATAGAGATCCATATGCAAGCCTAATTAGTTTATTTTAAATCTCTTAAAAATTTATTAAATGATCAAACAAGAATAAAACTATTTCGTTGCATTAGATGTTAATATTATTTTATTAGTTCACGGACTTACAAAAGCTTTACCACCTTATTGCAAGATATTTCGCGACCTAATCACGAACAAAAAGACACGCATTGAAAACTAATTTCATTACAAAATGAATTTTAGCATTTTATTGTTAATGAATCCAATTGACGATTAAAATAAAAACGAATTTAATTGTTAACACCAGTTGACGATTAAAATAAGAATTTAATTCTTAATCGCAATTAACGATTAAAACGTATTTAATCGATCATTGCAACTAACAATTAAAATAGATATCGCTATTTATGATTAACAATTGAAATTGGAGTGTAATTATTGATTCATTCTTTGCCCAATTCTGCCTAATTAATGCTAAAATTATATTTGCATTGTAAATTGCTCCTTATAAATTAATATTATTAAAATATTATATATATTATTATTAGTATTATATTATTATATAATATAATATAATTATGTAAATATTAAAATATTATATTATAATTATAATATAATTATATAAATATTATAATATTATATATAATATTATTATACTATTATATATTATATATTATAATTATAAATATTGTGAGATATATAATATTATTATAATATTATACAAAAATAATATTAATATTATTGCAGCAAATTCGCAAATTACTCTGGGCCTTATGTTATTCTATATCATATCCTATCAATTGAGTTTTAAAGTTTACAAGAACGTTTTGCCGCTTGCAACTTTGCTTTTCACCTTGCATCACATTATTCGTTACAAATTTCTTAAGGATTATTCCTCTCGCGTTATAATTCTTTCAATGCTAATTACTCGATCTCTAGTGACAGTAAACACAATGTGGGGGAACTTGAATCGACCGTACATCGAAGGTGGATGTCTAACCAGCATTTACGATCTGCACTCGATGGTGTTTCACTGGGGACAGTCGAACGACGAAGGCAGCGAACACACTTTAGATTATATTCGATATCCTATGGAGTTACAGGTGTGGCACATAAAACGGGGCTTCAATACACTGTTGGATGCGATTGCTGCTAAAGAAAGCGATGGCATACTGATCGTCTCATACTTTTTTCAGGTGAAATTTCATTTCAACAATTAACTAGATTTTACACAAAATTGGTTAGGATATGTTGTTAACTTTTTGCCAATAAGAAAAAACGTGCGAGTCGTTGCTTTAAATAAAAAATAGAATACTGCACTTTTTTGCTGCCAAGAAATTCCGAGTTATTCTCTTTTTATTTCAATACAGATTATATGTGTAATTATGCTTTGGCTGCTTCGTAAAACACGAAAGAACCAGCGTGCGAAATGATTATAACACAAATTTTATACAATTTAAAAAAAAAATTTATATCGATTACAATTTTTAAAAATGCTGAATAGTTAATAAAAATTAAAAGTTAAATTAGTTGTAGATTAATATAAATAATAAAAAAAAAGTTTTATACAATTTAAAAACAAAATTTATATCGTTTACAA